>NW_020897691.1:34255542-34360574 GCF_003984885.1 Neopelma chrysocephalum
ATATAATTGGCAGGGATTTACCATACCAAAAATTTTGATTGCACACTCCAGGGAAGGAAGTTGCTTGAGATGACTACAGCATATTAGGGCAGTGGTTCCAGACAAACACAACAAAATGGATTGAAAGGTTGAAAAGATTTAAAAATCACCAAGCTGTATATCCAGGCAAACTTTTGTTGGGCTGAGTTATCAGTGTCCTTTGTGTGGCTTCAACTATTAATGGAGGTTAGATCTTCATAGACGCATGGAAACACATAGAGCAGAACAAGTAAGACAGAGAGAGCACTGTAGCAGAAGGTGAAGGGTAAATTTGTCATTGTCTACCTAAAAATCTCTAAGTGGTTTGTTACCATCTCAATCCCATATATTTGATTAGTATTTACAGAAGATATCCAAATACTCATAAATAAATAAATATTAATAAATAAGGAAGAAGAAAGAGCAAATGATCATAACAGTAGAGAGGATAAATTCACTGGTATCTTTTCCGGCCTTTTATGGAATTTTTTTACAATAGAGCATGTTGCCGCATGAGTGATTTGTGTTTAAGTGTTTGGACCTACAACTGAGTGGAACAGTTGGAACAGATTTGGCAGTTCTGCCCAAGAGGATAATATGTTCCACATGATTGCCAAGGCTGGTCTGGAGAATTGCCAGTGGATCCACAACCATCCGTCAAGTATGAACAAAAAGCAGTTAGGAAGGTAGTAAAATTCTCCACCTTATTAGGTACTTCTGGCTTCACAAAGAGCCTTGTTGCTTATAGCTTGATATTTCTTTCTATAAAGATGAACTTCAGCCATCTATACTGACCTTGGTGATATATGCTTGAAAAGCTAACTAGAACTACAACAGTCTTGCGCTAAAATGAAGCCTTTCTCTTCTCCAGACCGTTTTAGAATGCAGTAGTTGTCAAAAGCAGTAGTGTTAGTCAACTCATTTTCCTCCCTCTTAGCTATGTTTAAATGGAGTATTTGTTGTCCTAACTGGTTTACTATTGAAAACTTGCAACAGTGACCTCCAACGTGCAACCACTTTGTTTCGGTTCCCTGCACAGCCTGTGTAAGAGGCAAGACTGGGAGGAGGGGCTACTGCTGCTCTCACACCTGCTCAGCCACATTTGCCACAGTTCCTTAAGACAGATGATGGATTGAGAAAGTAGGAGGCCAGGTGGGTTTGACAAGGCGTCAGTTCTGTAGTGGTTGACCCTGGTTGAATGCCAGGTACCCACTAAAGCTGCTCTCTCACTCCCCTCTACAACTGGACAGAGGAGAGAAAATATAAAAAAGGGTTCATGAGTTGAGATAAGGATAGGGAGATATCACTCACCAAATACTGTCATGGGCAAAACAGACTCAAAGTGGGGATATTAATTAAATTTATTACTAACAGATTTAGAGCAGGAGAATGAGAAGTAAAATAAATCCTAAAAACACCTTCCCCCCATCCCTCTTTCCTTCCCAAGTTCTACCTCCTCCCCCACAGTGGCACAGGGAGATGGAAAAGGGGGTTATGGTCAGTTCATCTCAGGTTGTTTCTGCCCCTGTTCAGAGAGAGGAGTCCTTCCCCCACTCCACCATGGGGTCCCCCCTCTCCTTCACAAACTTCTTCATAAACTGCTGCAACATGGGTCACTTTTCCAAGGGGTACAGTCCTTCAGGCACAGGCTGCTCCAGCGTGAGTCCCTCCCAGGGCCACAAGTCCTACCAGGAAGATCTACTCCTGCATGGTCTCCTCTCTCCACGGTCTGCAGTCCCTGCCAGGACCCTGCTCCAGCATGGGTTTCCCATGGGTACACAGCCTCCTTCCCGCATCCACCTGCTCCAGTGTGGGTCTCCTCCATGGGGTGGATCTCTGAACCCCTGTGGTCCTCCACGGACTGCAGGGACACAGCTGCTCCACCATGGTCTGTACCACTGACTGCAGGGAAACCTCAGCTCCAGGGCCTGGAGCACCTCCTTCCCCCTTCTTCATCACTGATCTTGGTGTCTGCAGAGCTGTTCACATGGTCTCACTCTGCTCTTTTCCAGCTGCAATTTTCATTTTGCCCAATAACATTTTTTTCCTTCTTAAATATGTTATCACAGGGGCATTACTATCATTTCTGATGGACTTGGCCTTGGCCAGCAGTGGGTCGACCCTTGAGCTGGTTGGCATTGGTTCTACCAGACATGAGGGAAGCTTCTGGCAGCTTCTCACAGAAGCCACGGGGGTAGCACCCCCGCTACAAAAACCTGGCCACAGAGACCCAATACGAGCTCCCACTTCTCTGATAAAGGACAAGTTCTACAAATCAAAACTTTGACATAGAGGGGGTATGTTGTCTCAAACTATATCAGGAAGTGAGGTTTTTCCTATTCTAAATTTTTTTAGGTAGTCAATTGTCTTTATTTCAGTAGAAATTTCACAATACCTTATGTTCACTTTTAGTGCCTTATCTCCTTCTTACATAAAAATTCTGAAAACTAGCACTGCATCTCATCCACAGTGGCTGGAGAGATAAGGCTTGAAATCATAGATGAAAAAGACAAAGTATGTGCATTTCTTGGATTTCAAGGCACTATACTATACTCTATTTATTAATATTATTATTTTGGGACAGTAGCAAGTTCTGATGTGCTGGCATTGGCAATGCTATGAAGTTCTGTAACCTCAGATATTAGGGCATATATGACTTAGGAAGTCTAAATCTACCTCAGGCCAATCTCCACTGGCCCAGCAATAAATACAAACAAACTGCACAGCAATGTAAACCCCTAGCATCTCTTTACCTATATTATTTATTTATCCTTGTGCAACCTCCTGCATTAATAGTTGTTATAAGACATCTCTCAGAAGAAGAAATAAGGGAGGAAAAAAACCAAACAAACTGACAGTTCCTGATACATTGTAACAATGTTTTATCTGCAAAATATTAAAATAGCCAGGGTTTGGGGATACTGCTGGATTTCACAGATAACATTTAAGACCCAGGGATTTTGAGTGGGTTTTGTTTGTTTTTTCCTGCACTAACTTCACCAAAGGCAGGGCTGAGTAGTAACTTTTGATTTCCTCTGGAGTGTCTCCATACCATCCATCATTAGGTCCCTAACAGATGCTCTGCACTGTTCTGTGGCAGGTCCTGTCTGTCTTCAACTTCAGAGGGTACACAGAAAACCAGTCTGCTATCTGTTTCCTATGGAGAAGGTTCAGATGGCCTAAATTGCGCTAAGTGTTAGCCCTCTGATGAAATAATTTCCCTAAAGCTCCCTAAATGGAACATTCAATTAAGCTGGTGCATTTGAAGACCATTAGAGTGAGCTCTTCTTTTGTAAGTTCATGTCCCTAAATTAAGGTGGGACAGATTCCCAACTCTTATTTTCAGTTATATTCATTTACAGGAGCGTGTTTGTCTTGTGCTAGGAAACTTGTCCTGGCACCATTGCCTGAAGAGAATCAACAAACTTTTCGTTATTATTTGTGCACAAATGTATCTACTGAGAAGAACTGCATCACATGAAGTGCTCTATGGTCTCAAAACAGCTATTCCATCCATACTTTCCAAGCAAATGAGTTCAGGAGCTCAGTGCTGACAATCGTTTCCAAGTTATACCTCCCTCCACTCCCCCTCCCCATAGCACCATTTTGTGTTCTTTTCATGTGCATATAGATAGTTTCAGTAAGAGACAGGTAGAAATGCTCACCCTGATTGCTGGCACTCAGTAAAAGCACAGTAGTAGGACAAGCTAAGGCATTTTCTTCCACAAGCAAATACACTCCAGCCACTTTGTCATCTGACAAGCTGCTGCTGGTGTACTGATGAATGAATTATTATATACTGTAGACTGACACAGAAGCTTTTAGAAGCCAGGCTGCTATTGTATTGGATTATTTCTGCTGAAGCTGAAATGTTCTTGAGGAAGGGAAAAGTATTAACATGGGCTTATGAAAAGAATTGAGCTTAGATTTTTAACTGTCTGTAATTTGAAACAGTTTACAAAAAGTAGAGTATTATAAAGCCTAGCTGTGATATTTCTAACTATATGGTTGTACCTGTATTCTTGACTTTTGCTATTTCTCTCTCTCTGTCCTGTACAAAAACAGGTAGCAATTTTCTGCTGAACTTCAGTGTCTGATGTCCTAAGGTACATGTTACTGTGTATTTTTTAGAGGGTTTTCTTGTTTTTCAAAGGAAACCAAGAGAAAAACCATATACTGTGTTTCTTTATTTGAAAAAGTAGACACCAATATGAGTAAACACATGTCTACAATTCTACATGCACATTTGAATTAACCACTGAGACAGGGAGTGCTGTGAGCAATCCCATACATAGTCTGACATATAATATCAACCATAAATGCTGCCTTTCATTCTAAAACATGTATGAATACCAGAACCAAGAGTAACCCTTACAACTCTTACGGCAAAGCACTTATTTGAAATACAATTTCACAGAAATCACCATAAATGGAATTCCATTTTTTTCCTCATTATTTCTCTGTCAAAAGTGATCCACTTAGAAGCGAAACACTTTTCTCAAACTACCAAGCCCATGTACTCAACACTGAGAATCACCCATGAGCTTCAGGGAGGGTACTCTCCCTTCCTTCAGAGATGTCTCCCAGGCTTAATGCACTCAGCATCTCGTTGCAAAATAATGGATAATAAAATATAAGGACACTTTTTCTATCACTGTAAAAATACGGTTTTAAATACTCAGAGGAGTTCTGACTTGTTAAGGAAGATAAAGTGATAATCACTAACCAGAGAAAAACTACAAAAGTTCTTCAATCACTCAGCTAATGGGATCTTTGGGTAAAAGAGCCAATTATCACTTCCCTTCAGTTTAGAAGATGAAAAACTACAGATTTAAGAAGTAGCATTTGCTGCTCTGTTCTGTTCATTGCAATGGTATCCTAGCTTTGGAAATCAGTAACAAATTTATTCTGTTAATACCATTGTGTTGTTTGGAGTCCTGAAGACAAACAAGGTGAAGTGAATTGATCAAACACAAAGCATAGTGAATGCAGCCCACCTGAGGCCTCTGCCAGTGCTTCAGACACAGGATCGCTCTTTTGCTTCTCACTTAAAATAACTTCCTGGTTTTCTGTATACTAAATATTTTCTTCCTTACAGCAAATAAGACTAGGAAAAAAACACCTTTAGCTCTAAAACTACTGATGCCTAGTCTATTTAAAAAACTACGGAATAAAAATTGACTTTTTTTCCTTTTCTTATCACATTCTACTTACTGTAGAGTTCTCCAGCCAAATCACAGTCTTGTAGAAATAAATAATTCCTGTACAATGGGTTCTCTATGACCATAAAACATGTAGCAAGACAAAGTCTTCTAGAATCAAAACTCTGATGTAAAATGGTGAATCCTAACCAGAGAGCTATAATGGAATTCAGATAAGAAAAATTGGCTTAAAAAAAAAAAAAAGTCAGATATGTTTTCACAAGGGTGAGAGTTTTTTACTAAAATGGTGATTTTCAATGCATATTGGTGATATAAAAAAAGCCCAAGCAAAACCTAAAACATCAATGTCACCAGGACAAAATTCTGCCACTAAATCAAAGTCACAATTCTAGGACACAAAACTCATTTAGGAATTCCTGTGCAAATGAAGCTTGACTATTTATTTTCATTATGTCTCCCCTAATTGTATTCTTCTCTTCTCATACTCTTTTCTTCAAAGAACACATGATGTTTGGAGTAGAAAGTGTGCTTCAAATCTGTAGGGACTGCCTCAGGTGAAAAAATTGGTTAGCTGAACTCACCCATCACCAGCCTAGTGCTGTCAAAGAAGTTTCAGCCATAGTGCCCCTTGCCCAAGGCTAGGGAGCTCTCTCCCACTTTGAGCACTCCTGAAATCCCACATCCAGCTTCTCTGTTTCTTACATGGAATGCTGACAACATAGCAACTCCTGTGATGGGATTAAATGGCTGCTGAAGAATAAATTGGGGGAACCTAGCACAAGGGGTTCCATGCAGGGCCCAACTGAAGGTCTCTACAGCTCATATATGGTCTCCAGCAGTGGCAATGGAGGCCCAGGCTAGGAGGGCACCTAGACTGGCCTATTTCTGAAGTCTGTGTTTTGTGCTCTGCCAGCATCCACAATTGCTATATTAGAGTATGTTACAGGGTACATACCTCCTCAGTCCTTTCAATAACCATTTTTGAATCAGTTGCCTATTAATTTCTCTAGGAAACCCCTTTTTGTCTCCGCAAGTACTATTGCAGAAGTTTATCTTCTCTCTAGATAAGTACCTTTTCAATTCAGTTCTTATATTGCAGAATTTGGGTGAACTATTGTACTGCATTCAACTTATTTACCAGCTTTCTAGTTATAAAAACACACCCTCCTGCCTTTCTCTCCCGGCTGAGCAACCCTACATTTTTGGTCTCTGTGGCACACTGGTGAATACTCAACAGAACTCATATTAGCACCAAGGCTTAGGTGATCTGAATAGTGACTCTTCCCACTCTGAAAAATAACTGTTATATCCTGCTTTTATTTTCCTGCCCTTTATCAGCTTTCAGTTTGCAAAAGAAACTTTTTTCAAGTACCCTGACAACTTAGTTGGCTTTTATTTTACACCAGATAGGTTACACCCTCTGGTTCCCTTGCTTATTTGCACCATTATACAGCAGATTATTGAGGCAGGAGTTCCTGGAACAGATGATTCTTATTCATGTACTCAGAAATCTTCTTCTTTATTATAGACACTGTCATTTTACCAGGGATGGAAATCATATCTATCAGTCTGCAGTTTCCATTATCCTTGTTTTAGCTCAGAAGAGGAAAGAATCAAGGAAGCTAACCCAAACGCACAGCAAATATGCACTGATAGATCTACACATATTTCTACCATGGAGCTGTTTCCTTGCTGCCTCAAGCCTCCTATCCATTCAAAATGCTGTAACTGGAGAGTTTTGATTTAGGGAGGTTGCAAAACTCATTGCACTGTTGCAAGAATGGAACAGTCTTTATGCACCTTTCCTACTGTTTTAAAGTAATTCTGTGAGACAATTAGAATTTGGAGGGTTGTGGGTTTTTGATGATAACTTCTGGATATTTGCTGAAGTGGAAAGGGAGATGGGAATCTGCAGAAGTCCTGCAGTGTGCAGGAGCACTGGTCATGAACTCTGCACCGTTGACCCACCACCTTGTCATGTACTTAGGGGAAAGTCCACATAATCTGTGGCATCCAAGTGTGTCCGTTTGTAAACAAAAAAACATAATAATGCTTTCTTAAGTTTACATTACTTACCAGTTCTATTTAGAACTGTTTACAGTAAACCTTGACTTCTTTTGTTATTAAAAGCATTATCTGAGCAACGCAATGTTGTACCTAGCAAAATAAAATATTTTGGAACATATATTCTGTATGAATTACCACAGCTTGATTTATTTCCCTGGAGCACCAACAGTTTCAGCTGGTGGCCAATTTTCTTCTGCATGTGGAACCATGTTTCCTTAAAAACATTAAAGCATAGAAACTTGCTTATAAAGTGAGTGACATTTTGCCCAGTTGATCAGTATTTCATAGAAAGGCCACTTACAGAAGACTCCTGCTTCTTCCCTTCTTAAGTAGACCTCTGTAAGACTGCAAACCAAGTTTAGTGGTAACACAACCCTTCATGCTATAATACTTCATTTCAGGAGAAAAGTTTCAGAGCCACTGATGCAGGCGGCATTTACCTGCAGATTCTCTGTATGCTCTTCTCCAGTCACCAAATCCTAGAAGCAGCCTTGCTGAAACCTGTATCTGGGCTGAAGTCTGTTGCCAGTATTCACCAGTAGATATTTTTTTTTGTTTGTTTTGATATCAGTAAAAGGGATTTTGCACTGCTGGCTATAGCAGTTATCAGCCACTCTTCTGCTTGGCCAGGTCTTCAGCTAAATGATTTCTTTCTGAATTAGGCAGCACCTCTGTTTAACTTTCACCATTCTCTCTCTTTCCACTGAAGGACTGTCAGAGAAACACAACAGGACAGCACTGTGAGCAGTGTCCAGATGGCTTCATTGGTGATGCTGTCAGAGGAGTGCCCACGTTCTGCCAGCCCTGCCCCTGTCCTCTGCCAGCACATTCCAAGTATGTAAAGAGTCTTTGCTTTTCTTTGATTTGGGCTGGCTTTGACCCTTCCCAAGGTGGGGTCAGCATCCCCTCCTCAATGCAGGAAACAAGGCTGCTGCTCTTGACAAATGGGGGAATATAAGAGGAATACCAGCTGCTCACATTTATAACCACAGGAAACAGCATTTCACTTGGAAGGTGTAAAGTATCCTTAGTGCTCATATAAATTTTTACCAGGAGGGGGGAGAAAATATTTGAGCAAATTCGAGTTCACCCTCTTTTACGTAGAGAGATTATTCAGTTGTCTGGTTACTTTTAAGAGTCTCCTAAAGTCCAATTCCCAAGGAAGGTGGCATCAGGGATTTATGAGGCTGAGACAGAGAGACAGAAAGATCAGTTCATGTCCTCTGAAGGGTAAAAGCAACCACAAAAAAACATAACCTGTCAGTCTCCTGAGTCAACAGCATTTGCATCTGGTTAGTACAGTAACAGTTAAAGGGAAAGGACCAGAGGATCCTGTGATAGGTATGGTGCCCCTTCGGCTGATGCCCAGCTACTTTTGGGTAAGAAACTCTGAAGCCTGACAGAAAAAGATCAAGCCAAAGAGCTCCAGCTGCTGACTGCTTTGTGCCTTCAGGGAAAAAAAAAAAAAAACTACAAACTACAACCAGCCATTAGAAACTGTGAGTGGCACGTCACTAATGCAGCTGAAAGAAATTATCAACTTCATCTTGCTCAAGTTTTATGCTCTGGGAGAGAGGCATCTCTGCAAATCCCAATATAGTGCACAGAAGAAATGCTAGTAAATAGTTGCCAATAGGTTGAAGCTATTTTTCAGGGAGCTATGTACTCCCCTTGTATTCTTTTCCATTCTGCTTTCAGCAGGGCTTCTCAGCAAAGGGAATTTTGTCCTCACTGTATTTGTTTGCTGTTGCCATAGGATTACTCACACAGCCTTAAGGTGGGATAAGCTCCATTTTGCTTAGCTGCTCAGGGCTCAACCTGGCGATGGAACAAAATCAACTCCAGCCAAATTCCTGCAAAACAACTCTGGCTTTTGCAGTGAGCTGCAGACATGTGAAAGGGCCATGGGGTGGAGAACAGCTGTGTTGAAAAACTTCAGCTTCGCCTGGATTACAGAGAAAATCCTCCAGAGACAGTGGAAGAACCTGGCTTTGCTCACTTACAGAAAGGCTTAGGAGTGGGTGAGCTCACAGATGAAGCAGACTGCTTCCTCCAGTTTCAGTTACAGTTGTAATGCCTGAAAAAATAGGAACAGTCAGAAGTAGTGCTTTTCCCTTGGCAAAGTGATTTTTTTAGCCTGTTGGTCACAGAGCAGCCGCTTCAGTGTAAGAAGCTGTTCTCTCAACCACAACCTGGGCTGCACATGCCTGAGGCACTACAGCACAAGACCCAGTCTCTGCTAAGCAAAGTCAGCCAAGCAAAGTCTGGTCTGTCCTCCCTATGCCGTGATTTGATACAGCATGGCTAGGTTTGCAGTCACCCAGACCCTGCCTAGTCCTACAACCCACTGGGCTCTTCAGCAGTGCCTCTTGACAGCAGGGAACTGGTCAGTCCACCAGGCACTGAGTAGGGCTCAGTGCAGCAGGACTAGCAGAGACCTGACCTACAGCCTGTCTTGGGCAGTGCTATGTGAGATGGGAGCAGAGGCCAAATAGCATTCCCTGCTTCAACATACTCCTTAGCCCTTCTGCTAGGGACATAATACCTCTCCTATTTCAGACCACTAGAGATAAGGAAACCCCAAACCCAAAAGGAAAGCAGTGTGGGATTGGGAAGGGAGAACAGAAGTTGCACAATGCCTGAATGCAGATGCTTCTCCATTAGCAGCAATTATAGCCTTTGGACTTGATGAGCCTCGTGGGTCCCTTCCACCTCAGGATATTCTATGTTCTGTGATATGTCTCTCCTTTAAAACTACCTCAGTAAAAATCTACTTCAGTTTTTCAGAGTTTTCCTTCGGAAAAGTACTGAAGGCAATAATTAAAGAAATATCCCATCCCAATTTGCCTCATACCCCTATTTAAATAACATTCAGAAATTGCCTGTTCAGCTTCCTTCATGAGAGAGACCTGACCACAAATAGTTTTCTTCTGGGTCTGGAACAGGCTGACAATAATTGAGTTCCATTAAGCCTTGCATAACTAAATTCAAAGCAAAAATGTTCTTTCTTAGTTTTTTCAATTTTCCTTAATTAATCCTACTCCATATATAGTAATGAAAAATAATAACTCTACTATAAATCAGAGAAGCATTAAATGTCTTAAAGACCATTCAAAGGATGTTGTTTTGTTCTGTGTTTTATTTTGGAAATAGCCAGTGAATTCATACTAGGCAAAATGACCAAATCTGTAAACTGACAGACTCATCGAATAGATATTTTTTCCAGGAACTCAGATGTGTGTCTCTAGATTTTCTGACCAGGCTATCTTCATATCTGCTATCCTGGGAAATTTTGGAGTAACTTTTGGACAGTACACATGAAGTGTAATGTCATCTCTTTGGAAATAACAAAAAGGGGGATGGAGGTTGCTTCCCAGTCTAGCAGATGTCATTTCTTTTCAAACTTGCGAGAATTATATGACCTTTTTTTTCCCCTTAAATATCACAAAAAGTATAAAACTTCAGGAGATTTCAGTTGTATTTCATAACTTAGATCCACAATGTGGTTTTTTCAACTACGTGAAGAAATTAGTCTCTGTAACAGAAGTGCAAGCCTGCCAAACTACTATGATCTTCTCAATATATTCTTGTAAAAGCTGCACAGAAGTTTATTTGTGAATTCTGTGAGAAGAATCTCATTTTATGTTCTCTCTGATTATATGAAATATTTTGAGAGAGAGCAGAGAGATCCAGAGATCCAGACACAGATTTATTTGTCTCTAGTTCTTCAACCAGCTGAGAAATGCTAGCAGGAACTGAAATTATGCAGGAATTCTTGTCACCTTTCAATGCTGTTTACTCCTGGAACAAGCAGTGCATGGGTCTTTCCCATTGATCTGAGTCTTTTGTCCAGTGTGAAAGGGATGCAACCCAGACACAGCTGCTCAACACCCTGTGACTCAGGAGCTGCATTTTAGCAACTGTGGGCCTGCAGCTGGCATCACTCACTACTCTGGTTGCTTTCTAGTGCTGGCAGAAATTTATTCACACGTATTGCAAACTAACTAGAAACATCTTTAGGACTGTATCTCTTTTTTTCTGCAAATCTATTTAAGACATGTCCATCACTGCGTTTGAAGTGTATATGCAATTTGGACTTTCCACATCTGGCTACTGCTGTTCTTTGGATCTCATATTTAGTTAATCATTTGTTACATCCTGAAAACATAAGAAAACAAAGGAATCCATGATTCAGAATCAAGGCAGGAAAAATTACTGCCCAAGCCATCACTGCAATCAGCATCACTGCTTGACATGTTGGTCTCTGAAGAAACCACAGACTCTTTCCAGCTTACTCTGAAAGATGGTAGAGCAGCCTTGGCTACTGTAAACTTAGCTACTGTAAACTCAATTACTGTAAATGAGGACAACATCACTGAGGTCAGTTTTCACCACTTGGTACTTCTAGACTGGATTCTAGTTTCTTGAATAGGAAACTGCTGCACCAATTCCAGAATCTCAGTTCCTGAAGTGGTCACTGCAGTGTCTTTCACAAGCCTTTAGAATAAGAGACAGGAAGCAATTAAGTTTACGTGACATAGATGTTTTCCTAAGTCGCTTATCTAAAATGTGTGTATCAAAACCTGCAGGTGTGTGTGATTTACACTGCAAGACAAGAACTTTTATATATGTATATATATATATATGTATGTATGTATGTATTTATACAGCTCCATAGTACTATATACTAATGAGCGCTTTCTATACTAATTAAAATTACTAAGCAGGGGGTATAATGTGAATACTATGAGGAGCTTAATACCTATTCAACAAAGAGTCATCAAGAGCCAGAGTTCAAACTGACAGCAAATGCACATAATATAGTAAAAAACATTCCCAAGTGTTTGCTATTGCCTGCTCTTCTAACTATTCATTCTAATGAAATTCCAGTTTTGCAGTCTCCTGTTACAGAAAAAGTGGAAGTGTGCGTTGTGTCTGTAAAGAAAACTATGCAGGACCCAACTGTGAAAGGTAAGAAAAAAACTAAGATGACTTGCTGGTCAGCGATACTTAAGTCCAGAATTTTTTAAGGGAATCTTTCCACATGGTTGAGAAATCTGGTGCATTTGTTTTCATCAGATTGAATCATGTCTGTTAAATGATCTCATTCAGTTTCTACTAAAAACCACCAAAACTTGCTATGGAGACATATAAGCATAAGACAGATATTTACATCTGATGTATTTTGATCCATTTCTTGCACTTTGTGTACCTTCATGTGGTGATCTTTCTAAAACAAATGTAATTTAAAAATACAAAATACAAATCAGAAACAGCAGCTGAAGAGAAAAATAACCACCACATGGATGCCTCTTGAAATTCACCCTTCTAAAACATATAGCAGGCTTTGACCAAATAAATTTTTCTAAGACAAAGAACAAAATCCATTATTGATTCAAATTCCTAATGAGCAGATGCAGCTTTTTTGGTTACATTTTAAATGCACTTCACAGACATAATTCAATAAAGTCAAACCAAGCATAGGCCAGTGTTGCATTTCAAATTTTCCTCATGTCCATAAACAGTTTCCAGTAAATATTTTCTAAATAACAAATTACACTAATAAATGGAGCTATACAACAGAAATATAACTACCCCTCATGCCCTGTAAGAGGCTGTCTTACTCACTATGAACACACATGGATGATGTCTCAATGAGTGTCAGAGGTCTGATTATAATTCAGGAATTGTCCTTAAGTAGCCAATAAATTAAAACAGCTCAAACACAAAGACTGAAGAGTATAGCATGGCTCAGACACTGGCTTCCAGAACATCTCTTTATTTCCCTTAAATCGTCTGAAATATTTAAGTCTTCAGTCAACTGTCATTAATGGGTACATCTTGAATTAAAACGATACTTAATGTAACTGTCAGAGAAGGGAGAAAAGGGATGCTTAAGATGCAAAGAGAAATCGATATGAAAAAGGTAAGGTGAACAAATGAGTGAAGGTTTTTCCCCTTGTTGATGATGCAAAAACATCAGTAAATTACCTCCACATCACTAACATGGTGACAGCAACAGTGAAAGCCCTTTAGACAGATGGCACACAAATAAAAAAACCCCATCCTTGTTTACAGGCCCATGGCTGTATTCTTTTGTTCTTCCAAAATGTCAGGTTTGTACAAAAAGGATAATACAGACAATAAAAAGTCAGTGAGATTTCTTAATGGTTATTAAAATGGCAGCCTAGACTACAAGCAACACAAATCCTGTGAAAAGGGCACCAGATGCATAGGAACAGCAGAAAATAACATTGGCTTTGTTTTCTAATAGCCACTACCCAGCCTGACACAGTACATCTGTCTTAAGGAAGGCAAAGCTGTGTAGAAAAAACTACAGAAAGAAATCAGCCTGTCCTGGTCACCGCATTAAGACCTTGGCTAATTGCTGGGATAAGCAGCAAGCAGTGACAGACAGGACTTGCCTTCTGGTAGGCTCCTGGTCCTCCTTCCATTTGTGTCAGAAACATCAAAAAGCATTTCAAAGATGGATGATGCATTGCTTGTCTCTGTCCACTTGCTAAAGAGCAAGTCCCTACTTCAGATATGATGCCAGGTACTGTCACACGTCCTACTCCCACTGCAGCCATTGGGCCATCAGCTTTCTGGCAGGAGGACTGGGGGATCCTGAGCAAGAAGGGTCATTGTCTCTGTCCCACCTTGCAGCTCAAAGAGCCACTCCTGTCCCCAGGGAAAGGAAGGCTACACCCTACTCGCCATTCTCCCTCCCAGCTCTCTGCAGTAGTCAGTGACAGGCACCCTGTTACAGTGAGCTACAGGACACTCCTCAACAGGCAGCATGTGAGATCTCCAAAACAGCTCACAGGGAGGCAACCTGCTCCATTTCCTCTGGCATTTGTGTAGGAGGCTTTCTCTTGCTGCTCTAGAGGTTGGCACAAACTTATCCAATTTATGTTTGCCGGGAAACGGTGCTGTGAATTCACAGAGGCCCTTGCTAGGAATTGAGAAAACCAGCTTCCCAACTTGAAATTTAGGAACTAATAATTTTTCTCCTGGACTTCAACAATAAGGCAGGAGGGTGGTAGCTGATGGAATGCAGGTTTTGTTAATGCTCAGATGCTAAAATATAACCAAACAAATGACACTTTAGTTTCTAAAGCAAATAGATTTAAAAGGTTATTTTGGCATTGTCAGGGAAGAGGAAGTTAATTTCTTATTCACCAATAATTACAGGAAGAAACTATGGCTGCAAAATGAAACAAAGATAGCTTAGCGGTTTTATTATGGGAGAGGAAACATCCTTTGTTAGCAACAAAGAATCATATATTGATGCAATGTAGGAAAAGACATTTACTTCAGGCCTCTGAATTTTTCCAGGCCATAAAGTGCAGAGATGGACCAGTATGTTTTCAGTCAATGGCCTCTGCTCTTCTCATATGCTACTCATATTCAAAAGAGGCCAAGTGCCTCAGCCCTATGAGATGATCTGAGTGGCAAAGGGGAAGGGGAAAGTGCCACATTAATTTTCAGCTCTTAAAGCTTCTCTTTTTGTTTTAAATGGCTGCTCCAGATGAGAAAATATAATAAAATGAGTTATGGACTCACAGAATAGTTCCGGTTTTGAGGGATCTTAAAGATCATCTAGTTCCACCCCCCTGCCATAGGCAGAGACATCTACCAATAGACCAGGTTGCTCGAGGCCCCATCCAATCTGGGCTTGAACACCTCCAGGGATGGAGCATCCACAACTTCTCTGGGCAACCTGTTCCAGTGCCTCAGGTGGTCATAAAAAGCAGCACTTACAAAATATAACTGTGAGGATGTGAGAAAATGTCGACTGCATTCCTGGCAAGTTAATTGAATGGTATATATCAGCAAAGAAGAAAGGGAAAATTGCTTGTCCCAGTGAAAGGGCAGACATTGCAGGCCTGAAGAGGATAGCACACTGTCTTTGGTAGATGCTGGCTAGCAGTAAAAAAAAGGCTGGTCTGGCCCCAGCCCTGCTCAGTGGCCTCTGTGACTTGGTGAACACATTAGACAAATGATCATTTGGAAAATACCTAACTACAGTAAACCAAAACCAAACCCTTCAAGATAATATAGTTCATAATAAATCAAATGCATCTACAGATTAAAACAAAAAAAAAAAGAAAAAAAAACAGCAATGACACAGAAGGCTTTTTTTCCTTGTTGAAGCTTCATAAATATTCTGAAATTCTCACATTGGCTGAAATATCAGCAAATCATAGCAAGACTTTTGGCATGATTAAATAGTAGCTTTACCCATTGCTGCCTGCTCTGACTCCCACAGCAATGGGCAGTGACTTCACCAAAGTCAGATAAATTACACTCTGCACTCAGTTTAGCATTCACAGTTCTTCAAGGGATGCACAGAACTCCCGATTACACTTTTATTCTTTACATCTGGGTCACCCACATGATAAAATCTGCACCAAAGATTCTGACAGTACTGCAAAGATACAAAAAGAGCCTTTGTCATTGACAAAAGCAGTATTTGAGGCAGCCAAGTGGTTTATATTAAGATGCTTAAAATTTTATATGTTTTTAGTGTGGGGGTTCAGGACTGGAACATGAACAAAGCAGTGTTGAGGAAATTACTTTCTTTATTAAAAAAAAAAAATCAGCAAAAGTAAGAACAGATCAAACCTCAAATCTTATATCAGATCTCCTATATTTTCATTGTTCAGACACGGCATAACCTGAATGTGACTATGTTCAGATTTTAAGAGACAAGAGACCTTGGTTCGGGTACCCAACCAGAACCTGGGAAAATTTAACTGAACTGCCTGAGTGCTCACTCTCCCCACCACCAATAGGAGAACAAACAGCGTGTTAAACAGGACTTCACGGATGGAAGAAAAGGACAACATGGTGATAAAACAGAACGAACTACAACAAGCGCTGCTTTCCTAAGACATTACAGCAACTATCCAAGCCTCCAATTTTTTCAGCCAGCAATTGCTACACCAGCTAGTTATTCCCCTCCCTGCAGTAATTCTTCGTTTCCAGTTTGGGGGTATAAGTCCCTGATCTCTGTGGCCCAGGCTTCTGGGTCATGGGCCCTCCTGCCACCATGCAGTAACACCATGTGGGTTGCCCTTGTCCTTCTAACTGACCCCTCCAGTCCATGAAGACACTGCTCCATGCTGCTCCAGCTGCCAGATCCTTCAGCAAATCCCTTGCTTGAGGATTCGCTCCCATGCACTGCTCCATGCTCACCCCAGTACCAGTTCTCTTTGCCTCCCTGGTTGTTTTGCAAAAGCTTCTCTTGCTTGTAGGATTAAGCACACTCCCTGATATCAGCAGAAACATCTCTGAGATACTTTTTTTCCAAATGATGACCAAATATGTAACTACCTCTTAGCTTAGGGCCACCCATCACCCAGGAATGGTTCATATCACTGGTTTGTCAAAAACCAGCACAGTTTCAACATCTCTTCCATTTTAAGCTGTAGAAAGTTCTCAGCTGAAATGCTTTCCAAAGATGACAAAACGCGATAAGCAATTTGGACCCATTTCAGGCCTTCCCTGTGGTGCTTGGTACGCACCTCCCTCATTCCCTCTGAAAACCAACAGAGGAATCCTCCCTTCCCAGGCTGCTGGCTGCTCTCAGCCTTCTGCTCTCATCCAGCAGGCCAACATCAAACAGATCTGAAAAACATAGTCTGGTTCAGTGCCCGTTCTGTTTTGCAAAAACCAGAAACCACCCCAATACCTCACCATAGAAGTATTTCTATAAACCTTTCCTACTCAGTACTTTTTATGTACATTTATAATAGAAATAAATCTGAGCTTCCTCTGAGTTTCAGCATCATGAAATGCTGTCTCTTACCCCAGTTTCCTATATAACACAATATAGTTGGTGAGATCCAAAGCTAAAAGAGACCAAAATAAACACTGTACAGCTGCTTCTCTGCCAAGGTCATTCTGCCACAGATTTTGAAACAATGGAGAACAAATAATTTCACTGGTAAAGACACACAGAAAAAGTAAATCAATGTAGACTGGTGTTCAAGAAGGGAAAAATATATAATTATACAGATTGAGATTAGAGTACAAAGCAGTATCTGCAGAAATACAGCTCCTAATTTGCCTCCTGTCCATTAGTAGCTGCAGACAGTCATCAATTCCTGGTAACATAAATAAGGTCAGAAAAAATGGTACTGCAGATGGGAATGTCATTGCTTGTCATTGACAGGTTTGTTCTTCCTTTCAGGTGTGCCCCTGGTTACTATGGGAACCCTTTGCTAATTGGAAGCACTTGTAAAAAATGTGACTGCAATGGCAACTCAGATCCAAACATGATTTTTGAAGACTGCGATGAAGTGACTGGCCAGTGCCGCAACTGCCTGCACAACACCAGCGGGTTCAAGTGCGAACGATGTGCTCCGGGTTACTATGGGGATGCCAGATTTGCTAAAAACTGTACAGGTATTGTCTCAGTTTAGTCCAGCAGAGCTGAGCAAAAGGCAGCACAGCATGATCTATGGATGATCTCCCAAATATCAGAGATATGTGAAGCAGTTAGAAGATATTCGTGGCCCTAGGAGGCAGGCAGTGCTCCCAGCCATCTGCCTGGTGGGATAATTTGGATGCCTGCTCAGTTGCATCATTCCCAGTGGCAGGGAAATATCTCTTTTCAGTGCCCATGAGCAAGTCTCAGATCCCAGAGTCCAACACCTCTAGTGCCTGGGCAGGATTAATGTAGGCACTGTTGTGTCTTCCTGAATTTTGTTTTAAACAAGGATGTCCAAGCTTTATTTGGACAGAGACTTCATCTTTATGCTTGTCCACACCATGTTCTGCCCAATGTGACCACTCAGACTGATGGTGGTTAAAGACTTGAAAGTATTTTTTAAGGGAACAGGATCATCCTTCCTGCCCTGACCCAGTGCCCACTCACTTTCTGCTAGTTTCCACACTGGTAATGTATTCTGCATTTCCTTTGAGTCTGTGTAATCTTGCTGGTTATGGTATTTCCACACCAGAAATGACTGTATTTTAAGAGTCTGGTGCAGTGCTACCCAGAGGACCTCACCAAAACATACCCGTACAGAGGGTTCACAAAGGTTTATCTCATCTAATATAATTATTCTCCCAATTTCTACTGAGTTCAATCCTTTGAATTCATGCCCTTTTTCCTTGCTTTGGCCCTGGGAGACAAGTTTACATCCTCTTTCAAAGCACTTAGGAATAGCCATTGCAAAATGCAGGTGCTCAGAGCAAGGACCTTGGAGCTCCCTCCCAACCTCTTTGGCAGAGTCTTTCCCTGAAGGACGAGAACACAAACTGGGGAGATAGATCACTTCTAGCTCTTCACCTGACTCCAAGGTAAGACATAGACAAAGCACACACCCAATCTGGACCTCAGAAGCGCTCCAGAACCTCAGGGTACAGAGCTACAGGCCTCAGGGCCTTAGCAATGTCTTGATCCTTTTTGCAACTCACTGTCCACTTGAACTCAGCTTTTTACGACCTTACTATAAAGTGCTTAAATGTGTTTTGGACACACAGGATGGAGTCTGTGAGTACTCAAGTGTCCCTTGTGCTGCTATCTTCATTTGTAGGGGATCCCATATGATATTACTATTGGTCCTTTCTGGTTTTATGTTCCGGTGACAGATAGAAGTTGAGTACCCATCTCCAGGATGTAACTCACATCACTTAGTCATGTGCTTAAATTCCATTTACAAGAACAGGAAGAGATAGTGCTCATGCACAGTGATCCCAAAAGCCAAAGCCATGCATCCAAACCAGCTAAAAAGACATCAGCTGTAGGGAACACAGTGCCCCAAAACTCACCTCCTGTCTGGATCTAGGCACCCTCCTTGATTTTGAGGTTGTAAAAGGAAACCTTGTTTATGAACTTCACTGCCTAAGTCACCTCACCTGAGATGATTTAACTGCAGTTCTCCCATAAGGAATGAATGACAGGATATAATCTGTGACTGTTGAATTCCATGAGGCAGGAGAAACCCAGAACTTCAAATCAGCAAACCGCAACAACTGTGCCCTGTCCATAGGCAAAAGCAAAGCTTCAAACACCTAAGAGTAGCTTTGCCAGAAATCTGAGGATTACAGAGCATTCCAAATGTCTAAACAGGTTATGCGATACCACAATTTTGGAAGGCATCTCTGAGCACACACTTTTGAAACTCAAGTCAAATTTTTGTCACCTCAGTATAGTTTTTTTGTTTGTGCCCTTAAGTAGGTGCTCAGGATTTCTCTGTACAGGCTTTTCATGCAGACTACAAATGAGCATGGTAATTCTCTCTGTTAGCAGATTTCCTTGTAGTACTTGGTCTTTGCTAAAAATAAAAAATGCTTGGGCACTTGGATATGTTCTGAGAGCTACAGCTTTTCTCTATTTAGAAGTGAATTTAATATTGAAGTTCCCTCTATCAAATCCTGATTTTTTCAGTATTATGTTTCAGAGAATTACACACTTCTTGATTCATCTTAATTTCTGCTGAACACCACAGTGTGCTGTACTTGACAGTACCGCATAGATTGCAGTACATCCATACATCCATAATATTCAAACTCTTCATGTAGTTTACAGGGAAACCTCATACTTTGTTTGGCTTTGTAGAACAATTAGAAACTATTGTTTAAAATGGATTCTGAAATGAGACAAATATCTTCTTTAAAACTGAAAAATACAGAAACGAAACTAGTGGAAGAATCAAGATAATCTGCATATATGGTTTCCACAGAGCATCTCAAAGAGTATATAGAACAAAAAAAGGCCAGAAAACTTAAAGGAACAAACAGCTCTGTCCATCTAAGATCATCTTTTTTTAATTTTGAGTACAAAGATAAAGCCTGTGTAGCTGTGTACAGTAGTTTTCAGCTGCTTTTAAATAATTCTTTTTTAACCAGATATCCTTTAGCCACACTTCAAAACTCTCCACAAATGTCCCTCAGAAATAAAGGTAAATTCAGAAGCTTTCTCCACCAGTAAACCACAGTAACATTGAAAGTCTTAATTCCCTACCGAAAATGTGGTACTTCTTAAACAAGTAGTTGAAAAATGGTCAGGACTGCTTTAGAAATTAATTTGCTATAAGTTTTTTTGTAGCAAACTAACAGATATTCATTTCAATAAGAAGACACAATTTTATTTACTTGAGCATTGATCTCAACCAAATTTTAACCTTGGAACTGTGATCATGCCATCAGGGTATGGCAACCTAGTTTCCAAGATACAGGTAAAGAGATATCTCTGCTTTCAACTGAGACTTTTCTTTCACTTCTTAACAAAAGAAATAGCAAATTAAAAATTCTTGTAGATCCAAAAGCTGGGAGGCACCCAGTTCATACAGATTGGGATAAGGTCAAAATACTGACTGCACCAGAAAATTCATAACCAATTTCTGTTCTTACATTAGTACAAAAACTGATTAGTTCTACTAACACTGGTCTAAAGTTATTCTAACGTTACTGCATCATGTTGTCTTTGAAGTTGTATTACATATTTTCACTGATAATTCCTTGAATGTGCAATGTGCAATGTAAATACAGAAATAGAGAAAAATGAATGGGCTGCAATAAAATGATGGTAAAATATTTTGTTATATGAGATTCTGCTGAAACCATGAATCACAAGAACAAAACAAATTCCAGAAAAGTTGTGGCTGCTCTTATGTTTTACTTGAGTTTTTTATTGTATAAAAGTGCTCAAAGAATACTTTAATCTTTAAAATAATATATTTTAAAAGGCCAATTAAACCTTGAAAGAGACACTTTAGATTAAAAAATAGACTTTTTAAAAAGCTGCTTGTACTGGCAATAAAAATGTTGCTTACTCAAGTTTGAAAAAATGTAAAATGTCATTTATTCTTCACTGTAAGTGGTAGGAGATATTTACTTTTTGATATGTTCAAGGTGACGATGGAATTGGAGTCCACTATCAATCCCTGATAGCTGCAAAGCCTTTTCGGTGACAGCCTGACACAGTGCTGATAAATTCTACAGGGCTTTGGAGAAACTTGTAACTAATAATTAACTTTAGTTGTGCTGTTTTTCTTAGCACATCTCCTAAATGCCACTCTCTCTAGATGCTGATGCACAACGGCCCATAGGGCAACTCTGGCCTCGCTGACTCTGCTTGTAACCAGGCTTGGAACAAGAAATCTCAGCAGAGGTGTTCTTATTCTGTTTTCCACTTTATATTTCATTTGGTTCATTTTGACCACAGTGTAAAAAAACACCTTTTTCTACATACTGAAGGGAAAATCAGTCCAAGTATTGGTTTGACTATCCATGCACAATCCTAAGTAAAATAATTTCACCAGTCTTGGGAGGGGAAAGGGCAGTTGTACATTTTTAAGATTATTCTTTCAAATGTCCTTTCTTTTTCCCCCAGAATGTAACTGTGGAGGGAGAATGTGTGACAGCCAGACTGGAGAATGCCTCGCAGACAGTCCTGAAGCTTCTACTGA
The DNA here is from genome assembly GCF_003984885.1 of Neopelma chrysocephalum. Taxonomy (NCBI): domain Eukaryota; kingdom Metazoa; phylum Chordata; class Aves; order Passeriformes; family Pipridae; genus Neopelma; species Neopelma chrysocephalum. Next base: position 34,277,216 of record NW_020897691.1, read on the forward strand.
CACAGACTGCCCAACCATCAGTAAGAACATCATCACCAAAAATTATTATCAAAAATTAATATCACTCTTGTACTTAGAAGCTTACAAATACTAGCTTAGGAGCTCGGTACTCCAGTGGACTCATCACTTTGACCTCAGTCCCACAGAGCATTTAAATTTGTGAATATACACACGGACCTGCAGACTGAGTATTTAAGCATGTTCTCACACACTTTTTTGAGTACATGGGTATGTCCAACTCTGCAATACAGACTGAGTGTTCAGGTACAAACTGCAGAGCGGTAGAAAAGTGTCACCTAAACCACTTCCACATACTTTGAGCCACAGTGCCTGCAAAATAATATTTTGGCCCTGGAAATTGCCCTCACAACTTTATCTATGGGTTTCTAGTCATACATCTGTTGTGGTTTAACCCCAGCCATCAAACAAGTACCACATAGCCACTCACTCACTCCAGCAGGATCAGGGAGAGAATAAAATGGGTAAAAGGCAGAAAACTCATGGGTTGAAATTAAGATGGTTTAACAGGGAAAACAAAAGCCATTCATGCAAACAAAGCAAAACAAGAATTAATTCACTGCTTCCCATGGGAAGGTGGGTGTTCAGCCGTTTCCAGGACAGCAGGGCCCCATCACCTGTAACAGCTACTTGGAAGACAAACACTATCACTCCAAGCATCACCTGCCTTCTTCCTTCTTCCCCCTACTTTATATACTAAGCATGATGTCATACGGTATGGAATATCCCTTTGATCAGTTGGGATCACTGTCCTGTGTCTCCTCCCAATTTCCAACACAGCCCAAGTCTACTCACCAGCAGCACAAAAAGCAGAAAAGGCTTTGGCTCTGTGGAAGCACTGCTCAGCAATAATAAAAATGTCTCTATATTATCAACCCTGTGTTCATCACAAATCCAAAACACAGCCCCCTACTAGACACTGTGAAGAAGATTAACCCTATTCCAGCCAAAACCAGCACATCTAGTACAGATAGTTACTACTGACAATTTGACATATATCCATTTGTTTTCACACTATCTCCCATATTCTGATAGGAAACCTGGAGAATTTCCTGGAGCATTATGTTGTAACTATTGGTAACCACTGATCTTTTTTAAATGTTAGTATATTTATATCTGTGGTATAACGCAGACCATTAATCCTAAACCGACTCCCAAGAAGAGGGGTCATATGCCTGAAGTGCAACCAGAAGGAAAGCATTTGGGAGCTGCTAGAATATCAAGGAAAAGGGTCTGTAGGAATCTGTTTCACATTCACCTAGGTCTCTTGCGCTTAGTGATGACACCAATATTACTAAAAAAAGGTGACATTGCAATCATTCAGCAGGAACAAGGATATAGCTCTGCACAAGCACATTTCAGGCATGTTATAACTATGGTTTTAGAAGTTGCCTTCCTAATCAAACAGGCAGTCAAAAGCCCATGTGCTGGACATCTTTACTTCTCATACCACTAAATTTTAAATACAGAGGTTTGGGTTCTGAAAAAATCCAGGGTTTTTTTTGACCCTCATCTGTTATTCTTCAGGCTACAAACATGCAGAGCCTAGGGAATAGCCAGGAAATACCTCTCCCTCTCTCCCTGCTGATTACAGAACTGCTGTGGCAGCCCCTTTGAGCAGTCCCATCTGGTGCTGCTCAGCTGGAAATATCACATCTTTACTGTGGGACCTTGGAAGTCGGTGGATGAAAGTGAAAGAAAGATGGGCATCCGTCAGGATCCATCAATGACAAAGAGAGGGAACGCCACAGCTCAAGGGCACTATAAAATGAATTTATAACATGAATTTAGGATATTTGCTGTTAATTGACACAAACACTGAAGAAAAATTATGCTCTCTTATTTTCTTATCAGGCTGCGATAAATGTATTTGGGATTTGACAGATGACATCCGATTATCAGTTCTGGCTATCGATGAAAGCAAATCAACTTTACTGAGCATTTCTACAGGTCTTGCAGCTCAAAAGCGCTTGAATGACTTGAACCTCACTACCACCCATCTCCAGGTACAAACATTGATGATATTTTTTTTAAATATAGTTTGAATCTTTGAATTTCCACTCCATTCCTGCAAATTTCAATCCCTGCCCTCACTAGAGAAATAGTTTTTTTCAGATGCACTGACTTTTTTCCCCGCATACAGGAGGCAATGTCCAAAAAGAAGAGCCATGTTGTGCTTTGGACTATCCAGGTCGAAGACGCTGCAGATGAAATTAATGACCTCCTGAGAGAAGCAGCAACACTTGATGAACAGGTTTGTTTATAGCCTCCTGCCAAAACTCTGAAAGTTTGCACATTGCCATAGTTGCCTGTTGGCATAAGAGGCTTGCATAGAATAGTTCCAGTTGGAAGGGACCTACAATGATCACCTAGTCCAACTGCCTGAGCAATACAGGGCTGAGCAAAAGCTAAAGCATATTATTAAGGGCATTGTAAAAATGCTTCTTAAACTCTGACAGACACGGGGCATCAACCACCTCTCTGTGAAATCCGTTCCGGTGTTTGACCCCTCATGGCAAAAAAAACATTTCCTAACACCTAGTCCGAATCTCTGCATTCACCAAACAAGAGTGGGTGTGCCTTGAAAGACAGCTGGGAGAACCTTCTATTTCTAGCTTTGTACTTTAACTCTGAATTAAAAGTACAAATGACCTATCAAGTCTTCTTCACAGAAAAGGAAGGAGGTAAGGCCAAAGCGTGTTGAGTGTGGTTGGAGGTTTGACATCAATCACAAAAAGCTTCTCCTCAGATCTGAGTTCCCACTTACCCCCTACACAACATGTTTGATCTGAGATACACACTGCCTTTCTCTTTCACATTTTGTTTTCTAGTTAAGTGAAGTAACCAACACTGAACTAATTCAGATTGACTTTGAGAGCATTTGTGCTATATCTATTTTACATGTATGCTCTCATAAAACTAAATTAGCCACAATTAGACATTTCAAAATATATTATAAACCTGCCAGTTTAAAAGGTTTTTCATGTATCCACTGAGATGGGAGCCTGATCAGCACTCATTTTTAACACAATTGTAGTCATAAATGTTGCATCCATATCAAATTGCCAGGCTATAAAATTAAAGTTATCTGCTCTCAGATCCCACAACACTATCATTGCACCCTAGAAGGATACTGTTATGTTATATAAGAGAAAAAATAGGGTTCAGAATTGCTTCTCTATTTTAAAAAGATAATATTAAACATCTTTCCGTTGCTAAGATAGATATAGATATATATTAGTAAAATACATCACTCTATTCTATTATCAGAGATAATCACATCAGTAGTAGAACTAGATTATATTTCATGTCTATTGCAAAATGCCAGACCTTATATTCACTATACCAATTCTTTCACAAGACAAATTATATTATACCTTAAACTAAAACTAAAATACAGGAGCAAGTAGGGAGAAAAAAAGCAACACAAAGGAAAGCAGAAAAGAAAATTTGAGTTTGGGTGGTTTTAGTCAACAGTTACTTAGTATAAAGGGCACCTAGGAATGATACAGACTATGCCTGTGCTCAAGAGAGCTTTGATTAAATCAGCTCACAGACAGAGCTCTGTATCTGTGAATATCTGTCAGAGCTCACAAGTCTCAGTGTCCCTCTACGTAGTTGGTGAGCCAGATGATTAAGGCATTAGGTTTTCTATGAATATTTAGTGAATTTGGATAATAACATTTCATTTACAGTACTATCTGGTGATTTCTGAGCTCATTCCTCAATTTTATCGTCCTTGAACAAATAAATTCAGTGTTTCCTCTGATCTTTTCTCCCTTGTTACTTCTAATGCTTGTTCCACATCAATACCTGTGATTGCTTGCAAAGGCAGGGAAATAATAGCCCCAGACTCTCAGAGTGGGAGGAAGAGCAAAATAATAACTCTGAATATATTGAACTTTGTGCTCTTTCAAGGCACTTAATTGGAAAATGGGTGGTAGGGCCTTCAGTGGATTTTGCAGAGATATGCAGCATTTTCTGTTCAGAGCACTTCACACGCATGTCCCCATGTCTCAGGTGTTGCTGCAGATTCTGATCTAAACCCCAAAATCAGGATGAATGCACCAACTGTAGGCAAAACCTCCTGCTAAATGAGAAGAGTAAATGTGACCTGTAGCTCCTTCAGTCTGCAGGGGATGAGCTTTGAGTAAAACAGCACATAGCTTGATCCTGAATGTTTGGCAGACATGCACCACAATCCTTACTACTAACCCTTACATTTGTTTTATCAGCATGTCCAACCCTCTTAGCAGTTATGGCTGCCCTGGCCCTGCCTTCAAATGCCACCTGGGGCCTCTGCAAATCCCACGTGAAAATGTGGGAGAAGGCTGATTTCAGCACTGAACCTGCAGCCAGAACACGCTTCTTGCAGTGTCAAATAAATACAAAGCGAGCATACCAACAGCCAAGTATCCTCTGCCTTATGAGGTATCAGGGGACCCCAAACCCAGAAAGCAGCTTTACTGTTGAAAATTTTGCTGATGCAGCCCCAACAGAGACTGTGAATCAAGCACCTTACCATTGGTAAGTGTGTAGTGTGGACTTACACACACGGACACACAAAGGGTCCATGAAACATTGATGGCACAGTGGTCATGTTGTTTTCTTTATCCTCGGAAATAACAGAGAAAATTAAATCTAAAGACCCCCAAAGTCAGCAACCTTCTTGAAAAGAAGATGACTATGATATGGTAGCTCTCCGTTTCCCTTACGTATAAGGGAACACAATGCAGAGTGCAACCTCCAACACAGTAGTATAGGAGAGTGACTATGCTTTTCAGGGTATTTTCAATCCTCATGCTTTTTCTTACTTCAAAAAAGATTCAGCTCTGGAGACGTCACTTGAGGAAGACACTGATCTGCAAATGATTGTGAGCTTGACATCTTCTTCTTCATTCTATATGCCTACTCAGAGATGCCATACCCAGCAAAATGAGCCAGCCCCACTGAATGCCTGGGAGACTCATCAGATGGAATTTTACAACTGTACATAATTTATGAAAATTTTATTGCAGTAAATGATGGATAAACATGGGACAACTTTTAACCTCTCACTCTGCAATTCTGAAAACATCAACAAGACCGATCTGCACTTTGAGCACCTTTGTAAATATCACTTTATATGATAAAAAGGACTTTCACATGCTCATCAGGAGAAAAGAAAATGTGTGTTTATACTGCTCATCCTCACATCTGAAAAGAAATCTAATGTTTGCTTCATATGTTTTATTCATAGGGAAGTGAAGCATCCAGCAAAGGCTTATTGGTACAGAAGGAAAACACAGAGACCAACAACCGTGCTACTCAGCTTGTGCAGCAGCTCAATAACATGAGAGATAACATTGAAGGTAAACAGATTTCTTTCTGGCTCAGCTCAGTGTCAAGAATGTATTAATGAAACCTTCATGTGTTAGTGAATCTTCAAGAATTTTTACTGTCCTACATATCAAAGGGTTTATCCCTCGATATATAAGACAGTATGTAATTTATGACAACAGTAAACACTTCCCAAGCACAGCTCCACTTAAAAAAGATTTCCTAGTCAGAGATAATCATCTTCATCTGGAATATCTATGACATATTCTTAACATCCCCATATATAAAAATGAGACTAAACCAATTACAGCCTCTTCTTCAATACCTACAGAAAGCAATAAAACCCAAAATGAATGTGGTCAAAAATATCCCTGTCCCTTGTACACCTGCATTATGAAAGCCTCCATCCTGCTATAGAGCACACAGGTTTCCCCAGGCTTCAGCAAAGCCAACAGTATACAAAAGCTGTCTATGGCACCAGAATAAAATAGACTGGTAGCTGAGGTTAAACAGCCCTTTTCCAATGGAAATATTAGATTAATAGACCTGAGTAGTTCTATCTTAGCAGTTATTGCAAGCTATGTGGCAACTTGTGTAAGAAAGAGTGGTTACATATCAGTTGTTATCCTTGCTTATCTTTACCTCCATGAGTGCTCCAACCGCTACTTCATTTCAGTAAACATGGTTAATATATCCCACCACACAAAAGAGGCAGGCTAATACCAGTCTCATAGGATGTTACGTTTGTACTACCTCCTTTCACATCTAATGCTAAACCACCTTTGGCTGCCTGGTCATTTGTCACATTCTATTTTTGCAATTATTGAGTATAAGCGTCAGGATGAGCCTCGTTGTATGTCACCAGCAATCATGTTGACATCTGTGGATCATCCTTTTACATCATTAATTGATTTGGGGCAGGACAGGAACTGTATAAGATATGTATCTAGTTCGGCACACAAATAACACAATCAGGTTAAGCTGTTATAGAAGAAACAACATCTATGGCTGTGAATAAAGAGAGTGAAAACAGTTGGAAACAAGTAGGTGAAAATTATTTCCACCATGATGAAAACTATTATTCTACAGAGACATCACCCTGTACAAGGCAAACCACTCTTTACTGAAGAGAACATGTATGTGCATGTGCCAGCACAAGGAAAAAGAAATCCATGGAGCCCCTGGTCATGATCAGTTACCGCTCAGTATGAGCCTTTAAAGCTTCACTAATGGACACAGGGCCCAGCAAGAAAATGCATACAAAGACACTCTGCCAAAGAATAAGTGGCGCCACAGTCACACATCTATCTTTTGTAAAAAATCTTACAGATACATAGTGCTGGTTTTGCCAGCTCTGGTTATCCACAAAACTAGTGCTAATTACAAACCAAAGGCACGCACATCACAGGGCAGAAAAGAGGTGATGATTTGTATTCGAGGACAGGGAGTGAGAAGTGGGTAAACTTTGTAATGCTTACACTGGGGATTGGTAAACGCAGTTTAGCTGCAAGGATCCAAAGGTGTTGAACAGTTTTGAACTGTTTCAAAACCTTGAAATAGTATCTATCTCCAAACCAGCAAGACAGTATACCTCTTTAGGGTGCCTCAAACTTCTGCAGATGGAAAAAGAAGTTATTTCAGTCTCCTTACCACTGTTGTTATTTAATAAACATAACATTTCTCCTTACCATTGTTGTTGTTTAATACATCTAACATTTTTGCAACAACACTTAAAAACCACAATCCCGGATAAAAGCCCCAGCCAGCTACATGCCACAGAACTCAAAATAAAATGATGATTCCAGCCTATGAAAACTGCCAAGCCAAACAATGCACACATCCCATGCCTGCCTAATCTCATCCTCTTCTGATGAGACCTCCACATATGTCAGAAAGTGTGATTTTTTTACAGGTTTAATTTTAAGACTGGATTAAACATAATAATTATCTACCATAGAGTTGAAGATAATTAAAACTTTCTTTTGCCTACAGCATGATCTGGATTCACAAAAGTAAAAGTACTCCACAGTATTTACTTCTCTGTAGTCACAGTGAATTGACCATCTGTTCCTTTTTTCCCCCCAGAAATCAGTAGCAAGTCAAAATACTATGTAATTCAACAACAACAAGAGCTGAGCCCTGAAGAAGTTGCCCAGAAGCGAAGTGTGGCTGAGGAGATGCTGAAGGAGATCAAACGTCGCAAGCCTTTCACTAATCAAAGGCAACTTGCAGATGAAGAGGAAAATGCAGCAGAGAAGTGCAAGTTTTCAGTCTGTTTTCCATTCACCTGCATGTTGCACAGCTGGCACGGGTTGGGCAGCTCTGGGTGTATTGCTGAGCCCTTGGGGAGAACGTACAGGCATTTGGCAAGCACCAACTGGTGTGCTGGACATGCTGCTGCTTCCAAATGCCTGTTCCAAGTCTGCTGATGCTTGCTGCTCCCCATGGCAGAATGGGGAGAAAAAGATCTGTGTGTCTATGTGTGCCTGTTCACTGCAGCACCTCAACAACAGATGCTTAGAGAAGGTTCATGGCAGGACTGGAATTGCTCATGTGAATGTCTTATCCACTGCCAGCTCTGCCATGGGGACAGCAAAGTCCAGTAGAGAGAGAAAAACTGCTGGCATAGGAAAGAGTGGCAGTCTAGTTCTCACAGCTTAGTGAACGTGAGTCAGAACGTGAGGCTTAAGGACTATCTTCTCCAGAATAGCCTGCCTAGGTTTTGACAATGAAAAACAAATGAAAAGCAAGGAAAGATAAACCTAGTTTCTTTTAAGGACTTCTACTTCAGAGGAGGAATTAATAGGATAAAAATAAGATAGTGAAATGAGAGGCATCTTTCCTTTTCAAAAGAGGAAGGAAAATTAAAATCTAAGTACATGATCTCAAAAGCGAGCTTTACAAAATGTGTTTTACTGTCACCTGAGTAACAACAACAGAAATTGTTGTATAGGTAAGTTTTGTCAGACATCCAAGCTTTGGATTTATTGACCACATTATTTTTCTCCTAGTGCTACAGCAAATTGAAGCATTTCATGAGAAGTACAATGACACCAGATCCCTAGTATCTGATGTGCTAGAGCAGCTCAGCGAACAGGATGTGAAGCTGTCAGATCTGGAGGAGGCATTAGACCAGGCACTTGACTATGTTTTACAAACGGAGGATATAAATAAGGAAAACACAGCCAGTCTCCAAAGGCGTGAGGTACTGTGCAGTACATTTATCACAACTGCTGTCTGCAAATGCTCAATCTCTGCCATTGCTTAAAGTAATAGATTGAACATAAGTTAGAGTCAGGAATCACCACAGCAAAAAAGAATTTCTTGGACCAGTCAGTAGGATGAGTTTGACTCTTCAGTTCTAAGAAACAAGTTGTGAAAGTTCAAGGTACTTTTATTTATTTGTGGAGTGGCGATAAATGACAAATTTTGGCATGGCATGTCTCATCAGACCAAGGAAGAGATGGATACTTATGCCTACCCTTGGAAGGCATATTACAGTAAAACACAAGAAGCTTGAAATTTCATGTAGCATGGCTGCTATAAATATTGTGGTGGGATTGTTTCACCTATTATGTACTGACTTATAATGTGAAAGGACCTCATGCTCACAAAAGTAATTATATTCTATGAAAACAATCATTTATAAAGACTCTGTGCTGCATTTGTGCCCTGGTCTGAGTTCATTCATACTGTCTCACCCACACTTTCTCTCTGATCCTCTTTAAACAAAATACATCACCACTTTTTCAGGAAGAGCAGATGGTGGTCCTTGCACCTTCATGCATAAATCCATTGTCTAACTGCTGCACAATAGGTACCTTGAAACTGGGCTTCCTACGTGCTGGGTGAACAGATTAGTTATAAGGATACAGCAGTTTTCCCCTATGACCTGTTCAAATAAATAGTTCCAGAGGAGAGCTCAGAGGAGACCTGTCCCCTATAGCATGGAAGTGGGGCATGTTTGCCTGTAAGTGGTGGGATTAGGTTCAAATCCCATATGGCTGTTGAGGAAATTGAATTTTCAAGCTTCTTATCCCAGGAAAGTACCCAATCCATCAACCATATAAAAAAAGAGCATTTTTTCCCTTCCCAGTAGTTCTGTGACTCTTTCCCAGTTTTCCTAAGTTTCCTTTAAGGAATGCAAAACCAGAATATCCCACGTAAAACTTTTCATTTATTTTTTCAGCAAAGAATAAAATGGCAAGGAGAAAAAATTGGGAGCATTTGAAGGAAACTGTTTTCATTTCAGTGACTGAATTCGTTTGGATTCTGGAGCAGAAGGGGGTTAGGGAGCAGTTTTGTGATTTGAAGAATAATCTTGCAAATTCAGGCCAACCTCTGGGTTTCATAACATTGGAGGCTGAGTTTTGAGCTCCTGAAATTTGCAGTGATAGAAGTTCATGATGATGTGGAAGGTCTAATAATTCAATAGAGAAATCAGGTGTGCTGCTCTTATGAATCCTTCTATAAGAGGTTGTAACACTTCAGTACAAAGCCTCTTCTGTTGTTCCATTGTTTCATAATTACAGCACCAAGGTGCAGCTTGTCTCACATTTATGAAGCAAAGCCTGAAGTGTGTAATTGCATTTGTTCACTGTTTTTAACCAGTTGAATCTTCATTATTCCTCACAATGAAGGAAGATGCTTTATTACTGACAAGGAAAAAAGATCACTCTACTGTAGATTTAAAAAAAAACTCCAGAAAAAACTAATCTCCAGATCACTATGAAAAATATCTTTTTAATTTGTCTCTGCTGGCAGTGCACTGAATAATGTTTCATTCCAATGACTGGTTATGCTGTAATACAAAATAAAAATAATAATTTTTTTAAAAAATCACTCAGCATTTCTTTCACAAAACCAAAAAAGTGCACAGTCACATTATAATATGTAGCTATTACAGATGTCTGGGAAAATCAGACTTCAGATATGTCTAAAATCTATTTAGTTCACCATTATCTTTTAAATTAACTTGACACTGTATTTTATCAATGCACAAATGGTATTGGATGTGATTTATGTTTTGGGGTTTCTTTGTAGAAACAACTTGAGAAAGTAAAAAAGCAAATGGATGAAGTGAACAGCATTCTACTCAGTGCCACAACTATTTTGGAAGAACCACAAAAGGTCAACTCTGATTTAAGTGAAGTAATAAAGGTAGGTGCCTGAGTGACTTGTTTAAATGATATGTCCTGATTTTTTGATATGTTTGGACCATTAATCAAAAACCTCTCCTTTTTATACTACTTCACTGAAATACTGATTAATATCCCCTGAAATAGTAGAACTCTTGGATGAAAAACTCTATAATTACAGTTTATTGCCTAAAAAAAATAATTCTATTATAAGGACACCTTACTGTAGAAAAAGCTTAATGAAAGACTTTCCTCTAGAGTTCTCAGTTATTTCATTATAAGCAGATACCAAAAGATGCTCCGGTAAAAGACTGCACTATAGGCTAAATTCCTTTTCTATTACCTACCAGTGAGCACGGAAGAAGACTAAAGATCCCAGATATCAGAGCTAAAGCCAGGCAATGTGTAAAACATATATAAACAGATTGTCTCATAGAAATCCTCTTCTGGAACCGTAGATTACTATCCAGTGTTTTGAATGAGACATAGTGCTGTAGGAAATTTTTTGAAATTTTAGGGGTTTGGATTTTCTATGACAAGATGAAGAAAATAAAATTAGGATTTTGATAACTGAAATATTTACAAAAGCTGGTTTTTTCTTCATGATTTATTTTAAAATTTTGAAATAATTTAAGAAAAATTAAAATTTTCTACAATAATTCACTTTGGTCATAGTTGCCCACTTCTTAACACAAAAGCAAATATCAAAAGTCATTAATTTTTCTTTGAAAAGATAACTTGAGAAAACAGAAAGCTTACTTTGTAACCATCCCTGAGTGATCAAGCAGTATGTTGGGGGGTTTTTCCTGTGTTTTGTGCAAAACAAATTATTATGGTTTATCAATTTGTGTTCCTCACTGCTGTGGGTAAGTTTTATACGTAGAGGATGTTCACACTGCAGGGATGGTAGTATGCAAACATCATACATCCTTCTTCCTCATCAACAATAAATATTTTCACGTTTCATTCATTCATACTTTTTCTCTCCCTCCATTTCATCCTTTTTCATGTATTTTGAGGCCAAATTTATAATCTTCAAGCACATCAGCAATATTGTGTATTGGAGAGAAAGTGAAGCCCATTTGGTCTTCCCCACAACTATTTCATGTAAGAAAGACGGCTAAGGCAAAGGGATACTACTTCTCTTTGGCTATACATACATGTGGGTAGTATTTAGGTGGACTGATTTACAAATTAGACTTATCCAAGATGTCTTAGCGTGAGGGATTTCATGAACAGAAAGGGGACCAGGGCATGTTTTATACAATGTGGCACAGCTCACAGCTGTACAATTAAACTATCTGCCCCTCTCCAGCAAGTGCCAAATTGTCACCCAGGGCACAGGCACCCTCCCATGCTACTCCCAAGGAGGCAGGTTTGGGAGAGTAGAAGCCAGCCCAGGCCAAAACAATGCCAGGGCCCATGCAGTAACAGGATGACATATGAGACAAATAACCATGGAAATATTTATTTCATTTTTATGGATATTATTTAGAAGTTGCAAAACCTAATTTCTGGCCTGCAGTCTTCACAAAGAAGAGGTTAAAAAATAAAAAAGTATGAGTCCCAACTCCCAGCTTTAGAAGAACCACAATGAGGGGATTTTTGTAAAGATCAGGTTTAATTACATCATCTCTTAACACTTCACTTTGAAAGACTTGTTATTGGCACAATTCTGGAGAAAACATACAAGACATAAAGTAAGACATTTCTCATCATTCTTTTGTATTTTATGCATATGTCTCTAATACCTTCTTAAGGGATTTCTGGAGTTTTGGTTGATTTTTATCTTTCTGCATTTGTCTTTCCATACTGACATTCACCTTTAGATCTTTCCTCTTTTGCTCTTAAAAATGTAAAATAAAACAACTTTAACAGAAAAAAAAAGGGGACATTATAATAAACGGGGTAAAATAAAACATAATAATCAAAATACAGACTTGATTTTTTACAGTTTTCATCTTCTTTCCTTTCTTCCATAATTCGTTCAGAATGCATCAGGGTTCTACGCAGAAATAGATGGAGCGAAAAAGGAATTGCAAGAAAAAATAGCCAATCTGTCTCTGTTTGATGACGATTTGGTAGAAAAGGCTATGCATCATACACACAACCTAAGAAGACTTGCTGATGAGCTGGACGGGTAAAATTTAACTTCAGCAGACTCTGTTCATGCACGTGCTATTTACTGGACAGCTGAATGAACTAAAAGACAAGGAGAAACACAATGACCATAAACAGGCACTACACAAAACAGTGTTAAGTCACGTATAGAAGGACTTGTCATGGTCCAGAGAGAACAACTGAAATTGAGCTAAGCAAAATCTATGAAACTTTTTAAAGAATAAACACATACCTTGCATGACATTGTCTTCCAATACCAAAAGAATAGGAAAGGTAAAACAATACAGGCAAAAACAGCTCATGTCAGTAAATTCATTCACATCAAAAAACATTTAGCATTATGGGACACAATATGAGCTTTGAGATAATTTTTGTTCAAGAACTGGTTTACAGATGGAGTAGTTCTGATTTTCAATAGGTTGTGTCCCAGTGAAACTGGCCCACAGTAATACAAAAAATTGCCATAAGTCTTTTTATCTTGCTAGAAGATACTAAATGCATCAACATTGCATCAATTTACTAACTTACTACTATTGCAAATCTACTATTCTAGACAGGTTTGAAATATGACCTTATTTGCAATCGGGACTACACATGGAAAAATCACTGCTGTAAATGAATTCTTAAATAAAATATGTCACTGAATTCTGCCTTAAGTAACATCATGAACATATGCTTTTGGAAGATAAACTTAAAACTACTATTCAAGTATATTATCCTAATACCAGTTGTTTCTTAATATTAGTATGCCCTATATAGGAGATTAAAATAGAGAAAAAAATAACAGATGGTTTTCTTTTATACAATTATATAAAGCTGACATCTGAAACTGTTCTATAATGCCACACAAACTACACACAACCTAAAAACCAAACAATATGTTCAGTCTGAGATCAGCTAACTGGGGGCAGTAAAATCACTTGAAAGAAAATACCCCATATGGTTAGCCTTCCTCACTTGCCAAAATAATTTAAAAACTACTACCGAGTCAAACACATTAGGAATTTCACAAAAAGCAAACAAAAGTAATTGCAAAATATCCATACGGAAATATGCCGACTCTTTTATTTGTTAAGAAGATTGTCCTGCAGTGAAACTTTAATCCTTTAAAACATTTTGCCTGACCTCAAATCATTTTGGTTTTATAGGTTTGCTTTATTAGCCTGTTAAGATTTTATTTGATAGAGTTTATTCTTTTGCCTTAGGGGAATATAGCTAAAAATTCTTGCAACAACACTGAATCTGGAAACTTAGCAATCCCTCAGTGTGCAAACACTTTGAAGTGAATGCACACACATACAAATATATATATTTATATTTAAATCTATATCTCATATATACTGTGAAATCCGCTTATCACTAAAACATTAAAAAATAATATTGTTTCAGAATTGTTAATAGCTGAAGGTTGAGCCCTGAACCAGCTGCTGTTTGGAACATCCCCTTATCTCCCAGTTATCACCTAATATGCAAATCAAGCTCAATCATGTCATCAAAGTTTGTCTTTTTAAATTTAACTTCTTGCAAAGTTTTCATCTGATCATCCCCCTTTTCCCACCTACTTTTGGAAAATATAAACATGCAAGTGATACATCTATCCTGGTCACTGACACACACAGGTCTTTCCATTCATGGCCAGAAGCTATTCCTAAAGAAGGACTACCAATAGATCTGTTATTCTGTTAATTTATGGAATATCTAATTTAGATTAAAAAAAGATAAAAGTTCAGTAGTCACGTGTTCCTGCTCACATAGATGTTAAGAGCAAAATGCCCAGAGTTAAATGACTGGGAAGTACCTTCTATCCACATAATTTTCACCTCTTTCAGATTGGTCATACACGATGAAGAGACTACCACTTAGGCTAAGTATATTTATGTGTGTGATTATGTAGTCAGAATGTTGAGAATATTTATCAATTTGAAACTACTTTGATTCAGTTTGGTTTCTTCTTTTACTTTCTTTTTAACAGGAATTTGTATGGTGTTGATTCAAATGGTTTGGTACAAAGAGCAATCAATGCTTCAAATGTGTATGAAAACATTGCTGGTTATATTGAAGAAGCTAATAAAGCTGCATTGCTGGCACTGAACACAACAAACCGGGTCACAGATGTAAGTAATTTTCATAACATCAGCTTTTACTTTGCAATGCTTCAAGGACTTCAGACACCTAAGTGTAAATTAAAAACAAGATTTAGCTTAACTGGCAGCACTGAACTTCTCACTGCGCATCTATTTTCCCTTTATTATTTCCTGAATTAAATCCTATGTAGTTAATTATTCTACTAGTCTGAGTTCCCTGATATTTGAAAAGACCCAACAGGTTCTTCTGTCCCTATTCCATCACAGAGTGATGCTGCTCTGTGTTGTGAATCGTATTGAGACATTTCTGTGAAAGTCCAGAAAACTTCCTGGCCTGGTGGGAACCTGAGCTGTCATTTAGTGCTTGAGTCCTACTAGTTCACTCAGTGCCATGTGGCAGGAAACGTGGTCAGGATATCTAACAGAAGCACCACTGTTTCTCATAGAAAATCAAGTTAAAATGGGACAAAGCCCACTCATATACTCAGCGTAAGGATAAAGATGCTAATTTTGTCTCTGGCCTTACAGTTCCAAAATACTTTATAAGTATTTTTTGTACATATATAGTTTCCAATCTGTATACGTGCTATTTACCAACAATTTATTAGTGGGATAGCAAAAGGACTTGGGTAGATTAAAGGGGCCTGAACCCCAGAGGGCTGTGGGATTTCAAGTCCAGCCCTCTGTTTCCAGCACGCTATTGCAGACTGCAAGGCAGCTCCCCATGCAGTGCAAACATTCAGCACCTATCTGAGATGACAGTAGTCAGTGCCTAACATGCAGTATGAGTGTCATGTTGTCTAAATCGGAGCTGATAAATGAAGAGGACTTTTGTGCTTTCCGAACTTTTGTTATTCAGTAGTGTTGTCTGGAAAACCATACATTTCTCTAAATGTTTTTAAAACAAAAAATTCCACTTTTCAGTCTTTTTTGCCAATCTTAAATGTTAACAAAGCTAACAAAACTGCAGTGACTTTGCAATTGCATTTATATGCAGGTAATATGTTGTCCATAACTGAACACGATAAAGCAGAACATTTGGTAAACATTATTCTGACTTTCTTTTTTGGAACATACTTGTAGGCTGCAGTTGGAATTGGTACTCAGGTCATTTACCATAAAGGTAAAAGTGAAGAACTTCTCATCCGAGCCATGCAGCTACAACGGACAGCATATGACAGTAAATATACATCCTTTCTACTTTCCCAGTCAGCATAAAGGCATAAAGGCATGCAGGTTAAAGTAAATTTTAAAAGCACATCACTAAGGCACTAAGGCACATCACTGTTTTAATACGTCACCCTGCAAACAGTTGCTCACTGGTAAATATATTCAGTTTAGTAGTTCAACTAAAACACTTATACAACAGTATAAGTGTTCAGCAAGCTGGATTTCACCAATTTCACCAAAATCTAAAAGGATTTTGGCCTTTGTTCACTGTAAAAGAAAGAAAGTTCTAAAATTGCAGAATTACCTTTTCAATTTTTTGGGACTTTCTGAGTTCCTTAAAACTTTTCCTGTATACTTGTTGCAGCTATTCCCAGCACTTCTGGTAAAGCAAAGAGAGGTAGTACTGACTGAGATACAAGTCTCCACATATTTGTAAGACACCCTGTGGCAAGCAAATAGTGGCTAGGAGCTGCAAGGTTGCTTTTTCCTTTAGATTATGTGAAGTTGAGAGTGCTAGTATGTCCTATACTAAAAGAGGCCATGGTCTGTGGTGTATTAAATGCCTAATAATATACCTCCACAGAATTAAGTTTACCTTTTTGAATGTCACTTTGATGCCACTCAACTTTACCTCCTATTTTCTCCCCACAGGTAATGATTATAACATTGCAGACACCAGCTGGCAGGTTAATGGCACTTTTGCCAGAATGAATGTTCTGCGAAACCAACTAATGAGAGCCGTTGAAAAAATGCAATCAGCAGACCCAGGTTGGAACTTTATCTTTGTGATGCTTTATTTTCATACATTCAAGAACATATTTTTATCTTTCCATATGACCTATGAAGTTACTATTAAGATTTCAGTACAAGGGATGCCTAAAAGAATTTGACTGAAACTAGGAGACCTAGATAGCAAACATCCAGCTTTAACACATTCATAATGAAATAAACGTTTTGCCACCTGAAATTATGAACATTCTTCTTGATCCTTGTGCTGGTTTTAACTGGGGTAGAGTTGACTTTCTTCACAGTGGTGAGTATGGGGCCATGTTTTGGATTTGTGCTGAACACAGGGTTGATAATGTAGAGATGTTTTTGCTGTTGCTGACCAGGGCTTACACTGAGCCAAGGCCTTTTCTTCCTCTCATAGTGCCACGCTGGTGAGGAGACTAGGGGTGCATGGGAAGTTAGCAAGAGGCACAGCTGGAACAGCTGTCCTCGACTGACCAAAGGGGTATTTCATACCATATGACATCATGCTCAGTATATGAACTGGAAGGAAGAAGGAAGGGAGACACGGGGAGTCGGGGGGGTGGTGGGGACAGGACACACAACACACTTGAACCTTTGAAAGAGTTCATTTCTCCTTACTCCCTCTTTGTAGTGGCAGCCAGAGAGCGTTTGGAGCAAGCTAAACAGAAGACTGCAGAGGCTGTAAGTGCCACCATGACAGTAACAGAGGCTACAACCCCCATGGGTGAGAACGTGAGGTTATGGTCTCAGAATCTGCAAGATTTCCAGCACAATTCAGAGGCATACGACAATGCTGTGCACTCAGCTGGGGATGCAGGTATGGTGACCTGAATTTTGCCATTCCTTAGCGTTAAAAAGTCAGGAAATCACCATAACATTATGTTGTATGAATTGTTTACATTCCATATTCATTGCATATAATCTTCTAACATTTTACCCCCATGAAATAATTTCAAAAATTAGTGGTTGTCTAGAGTCTTGACTATATTTTAAAAGTGTTGGATATTTGTGTATTTCCAAAAATTACTTAAAACACTTACATGCTGAAGACTTATTGGCTTCTAAGTCATTTTTATCATGGTACCAAGGTAACACTGAATGGTAGACAGCTTGTTTAAACACTTCTTGCTATTATGATTGGTGATTTAGTTTTGGTTTTCTGGTTTTTAACATTGGTAGGCATTTCAAAACAGAGCCCTTTTGTCCTCAGTAGTACAAACATGAAGAAGAAATGGTCCCTGACTCGATCAGCTTGTAGTCTAAACAAAGGGGGCAAAGAGGATTAAGGAGGAAATAAAATATTTAAGCAGGGTGATTGCTGGAAAAGCTTGTAAACATCACATTTATTCCATTTTTATTATTGGGAAGGAGAAAAAGTAAACATTGGAAAACTTGTTATGAAAAATTTAACATAAATAAAAACACAAAAAAAAGCCCCAAGGGCAGGCTACAAAATTGAAATTAAGATGATAGGCAAGAGTGGAAAAAAGGCAGTGAGAGTGAAGCTGAAATGAAGTGACTGTTGAAAGAAGGAAAAGAACAATTGGGAAAGAAAAGAATCAATCTAGAAATAAAAATATTCAGAATAAGAAATTGGTAACAAGCATCACTATTTATTGCTCAATGTATTCCTGGCTCTGCTCAGGAGGCTCACTAATCCCAAGGTATTTATGGCAAGGGAAGCTTGCCATAAAATAATTTCCTTCATATATTTGATGATACCATCACCTGCAACACTGTTCAGGGATGTCTTGCCTTCTGCAAGACATGGTCCATAACTCCATTGACTCTATATCCAGAAGGTCTGCATCTAAGATTTACTACCCTAAGTCCCTTGTCCTACTGTCAGAAACTTGGCAACTTAGCTGTCATTTTACTGCAAATGGTGTTGAGTACCAAATGAGTACCAAACCCAATGTTGCCTCTAGAGTCCCAAAGTTACACTCTTCTGTCTAGGTCAGGGAGACCCAAAGGTCATGTTATTTTCAGAATTCAGTAATGAATAAGACCCTTTTACTGGTATTTTTCGTTAAGTGAAACCAGTGCTTCCAAGAACTGGTTTAGGAGTGGTTCCCTCTGCAAGAAGAAATTCAGTGCTGTTCAATAACTCAATTTCTGTCTCCAGAGCTGGAGAAAATCTCAGATTTCTCTGAGCTTTTCATCTAAAGGAAACAGTGAGCTGCTCCCTTTGGGAATAGGTAAGCTCACTGTTAGTCACTGCACAGAGCTCCATAAGAGTATAGTTAATTTAACAGCAATTGTATTGCACTGCTGTAAAATATTTTTGATCACCACAGAGCAGAGTTTAGGCTATGGGCTATGGGCTCTAATTCCCATTTAAGATAATGTAAATGTGGATATGATTGGCCTCCCAGGAGGAAATGGTATGAAAAACATCCAAGAGAAACAGTCTGCTGTAGCTTACACATGAAGGTTTTCATTTTTATTCACCTTTACACTTGATTTACATTTAACATTTACCAGTGCCAACTTAAAGCAGCAACACAGACTGCATTTGGCTCTTCATGCTCAAAATACCAGCAGACATTCAAGATTCAAAAAATCCGCTCATAATAGCTGTTGTTCTGGAAGAAATCTCTCCAGTAGCATTTGAGGCGCTCCGTAAGAGTGAACAGAGTTAAGATGGCCCAGCTCTCCTAGTTTGTTATGTTCTCAAAAAGGCATGCATGGTACACGCACCACAAGTTGTTAAGAACAGTTCAGCTCCTATGTGATGTGCCTGGCAAAAATGTGTTCTCTGTGACTGTGGTTTTGCAGGTAGGGAGTCACCTTGAAAATACTGCATTCATGAGTGTGCCTGGAGGGCCTGTTGACCACAAACTCACTGTTGAAGAGATGCTAATATGCAAACTACAGCAAAGTGTGCCCCAGTACTTTCATGGAGGCAGCTTTTCCACGGCATTTTTGTGTCTGAAGGCATTTGTTTTGCTTGTTTTAAGGTACAAAGGGGACATGACTTTTTTTTTTTTGCCAGAAAGATCAGGTGGAAATAGCTGAGAAGAGAAATCAGTGCTACGTAGAAGGCTGGCACAAGTAGTGCTCCAGACAGATGTGACTGTGATTCACTGCCTGGGAAGACAGATGTTGTCACGCCAAGCACAGTGGAGTGTTCCCAGATCAGCTGTGTATTTTGCCAGGAGAGGTTGATCTGGCAGGACAAATGTCCACCAAAGTCCAAAAGAAAGTCACAACAATTGTTCAGATGGGTTCCTGAAACACTAAAACACCTGATCATCATACCAATAGCACTACCATAAGCAGCTGAAGCCTCTAAGCTGGCATATCTGGATTGCCTTTGAATAAAGCTTGAACTTGATTTTTGGAAGGGCGAGAGCATATCTGAGAATACTCCCTGTTTCCATTGTGCAGGAACTGGTGGGCTTCAGCAGACAGTATGAAGGACAGATGGGGAAGGAAAACATGAAAGGAGAAAGTGTCTGGAAGGTTATAGTCAAGGTATATCCTCCTTGACAGTTTCCCTTCTATTCTTTTTTATATTTCATCACTTAGTAAGACTAGTTTTCCTTTTCCACTCTTACCTTCATCCCATTACTAAAATCAAAAATCAAAAATCAATGTTCTTCTGTGTTGAAGAATGCCATTATAAAGGACCAAAGGAAGATATTTATGTTGAGATTTTATAACAGTTCTAGTAGTAATAGATGTTAGCTTTGTGTTTTCATGTTACAATAGCATTTCAATTTTCATACACCAAATTTCAAACAGATGAAAATCCAGGTTTAAAAGATATCAGATCAAACACAATTCCAATTCAGTTGTGGGTTATTTTTAAAAAAAAAAAGTGATTGAAATTTGCTAAATCCCTTTCTGAGCTTTTAATTTTTTTACCTATAAAAATAATATGGGCTTTTTTCCAATGCAATAGAACATTCATTTCAAAAGGCATAGAAAACTTTTTATAAGTTGATTATCATATCATTTGGGTTTGGTCTTTTAATTTTAATGCATTCGGGAATTACTGTCTTACTTTGAGGATTTGCTAAAATAATGGCTTTTTAATATACAGTAAACGTTACATAGAATATCTGATTACTGACCCCAGCACATAAGGCACTTTCAGGACTTAATGGGAATAACTGTAATAACTAAAACTCTATATGGCCCACTCCTACACTGAACTTGGAAAGTAAAAGACAAGTGAAAACAGCCAAACAGAGAGAGGAGAGAACAGGTCTGAGGCAAATATAGCTTTTCACTCTGTCCAAAGAGAAGCAGACCTGTAGGATTCCATGGAATATTCTCATATTCTGTGTTGATCTGAATGAAGCTGAGAGCTGCTTCAGTCTTTAGCCAATACAGACTGGAAGAATAGAAAAGTGATGGGAGTCTACTCCTCCTTTCTTACCTTCTATACAGTCTCAGTATATCTGATGATTAGCCCCTCTACCTGCCTTCTCTGCTATCTTCTCCTGGCAACATTCAAGGACAGACTGGATGGGGCTCTGAGCAACCTGGTCTAGTAGAAGGTGTCCCTGCCCACAGCAGCGGGGTTGGAACTAGATGATCTTTAAGGTTCCTTCCAACCCAAGCCATTCCATGATTCTGTGATTATCAGACAAGGGTGACAATATGCAGGGAAGAACACAAGAGCAGGTGGACGCAAGTTGACAACCCCTAAAATGTAACTGCAAACCCTACAAATCTGGTTTAACCTTTATAGGAAATCCATGTCATTAAAAATTAACTCTGAATGCTGGATCTTTCTTACATGCATGTAGCTTGCAGCTAAAATCGCATTTCATTATACTCAGTTACTTGTACCTACATTTAATTAAAGATGAAAAATGATGTGATGTGTAAATATCCTTCAAAGGGCAACATGTCATTGGAATGTGATGTGATGAAATTGGATTATAACTAAGGGTAGTTATTTTTCTTTCTTGATAATTTGTTCTGCTTATCTTTTTGGAAAAGGACTTATGTCCCTTTGAACACAACAAAGCCCCTGTATTTCCCAGTGATAACAATGGCACTTGTACACGTACCACCAGAAGATACAGCAGCAAAAGACCAAAGGTCCTGGACTCTCATTCACAACCTCTGGCAGATGTAGGCAGGAAAGCTGAAGAGGTTACCAATCACAAGGGCTGGGGCAGGCAGTAAGTACAGTTTAGGTGCACATACATTATCACCTAAGGCCTTCTATCTTTGTACACTACAGGCCTGTTATCACAGTTTGAAAATGGCAGTGTCTCTATTATGAGAGTGGGCTGCGAACCACATGCAGACACATCACCTGTGCAGCCATTGCTGTTATCTGGGTATGACCTTTGGGAGAGATGCACAGACGAAAGCTGAGGAAAACAACCTATACATCTCTCCTACAGTAAATTTGAAGAGCTCTTGAACCATAACTCCTAGATGCACTTCCCAGGTCAGCCACAGATAACCAGTGAGATGCTGAACAAATAATCCTTCTGCTCCAGTTGCCATATCTGTCAAATTGGGTTTAACATGTATTTGCCTTGAAGGAAGATGAAAAGGTTAAAATAATTAACATTTGCAGAGCTCCTTGAGGAAAGTATTACAGAGGTAACTCACCACAGTATTACCTAGGAGTCCCCTTAAAACTTAGTCTCCTTTATGAAAACTTATTCCCAAAACCTTTTGCAATACTAGATTCTTATAATTCACTACTCTTTCTAAAATCACTGTCTCTCATACACTACAGTGTGGACTTGTTCTTAAAGCAGAAGGAGACAGGTAAGTTAACCTAAGAGGATAATAAGAAATTTTCCTGGTGCAAAATCAGTGTTTCAAAGAGTAAAAAAAACGCCTTGTCACTTTTTTCTAACTACAGTGAAGAAACTTACAGAAGTTTTTCCTGAACTCCTGGACAAACTGCGCAGAGTAGAACAGAAGGCACCAGCAAACAATATTTCTTCCAGCATACAGAGGATCAGAGAGTTAATTGCACAAACCAGGAGCGTAGCAAGCAAGGTAAAACTTTTGGATGGGACTTCTGGTAACTAGTGTTAATAATCAAATGCATCTTACTATAACCTCCATTTTCTTGGGCTGTGTTAGAAGCCCAAACCTGGACGTTATCACCCCCCCAAAACTAGAGAAATAAAGCACCATGGAGGTCAGCAAAATCTTTACAGTTGCTATTTTGCAAGCAGTCAACATTATCATGGTATTTGTGGTAGACTATTGCTACTCCACTAGGAACTTTATTAAAGTTATTGGCACAAGTGTATAAGATGGCCTCAACAACAAAACCATTTAAAGCTAAAACTAATAGATCATTACTCAACTGGCAGCATTAGTTATCATGAATAGTAATTATGGCAATTTAATGTAAACTTTTCTGAGATAACAGTATTTCTTTTCTTTTTAATTAATTTTCTGCAGGGTAAGAGAACCTTTGCCTTGCACATATTTAATAGAGAAAAAACACTTTCATTTCATAAATAATGAAGTTTATTCTGTAACAAGAACACCAATGTAAAAAATTAAAAGTATATTTGAATTCATTCAGAGAAATAAAAAATTCAGTTCATTATTGTATGTTCAAAATGCTGGAATACGCAGTCCACATATTCTTAAAAAAGAAAAGGAAAAATCAGTATGTGTGCAGTGCTTGACTGGTCTTTAAACGTATTTTGCCATTCAGGCATATTGTGCTTCAATTTGAAAACTTTACTTCAGTCATGTTGAAGGCATTTTGAACTAAAATGAAAAGGTTTTACAATTTTATTAGCATCTCATAAATATCACTGTAGAATCAGTAATATAACAGGATTACTCATGAACAGAAAGTCGGTCATGCTCCTTGC
The DNA here is from genome assembly GCF_003984885.1 of Neopelma chrysocephalum. Taxonomy (NCBI): domain Eukaryota; kingdom Metazoa; phylum Chordata; class Aves; order Passeriformes; family Pipridae; genus Neopelma; species Neopelma chrysocephalum. Next base: position 34,300,640 of record NW_020897691.1, read on the forward strand.
AAAGCAAAGAAATAAATTATTAGTAGAAGTTTTATAGCTATGTAAGGATTTTGTTATGTGCCCTGATTCAACTAAGAATATATCTATCTCCCACTGATATATGATTTTCTACATGAATATGCTTAAGCAGAGTTAATTAGGACCTTTAATTAATTTTAAAATTAATTTCTTTCATATTCTTTACAGTGTCTTCCAGAAATGATTGTTATAAACATGCAATTTTACATGGCTAACTTATAGGTGCCAACTCTACTCTTGCACTAAGCCAGTACTTGCCTGAGTATTCTTGCATATTTACCTTAAGTAATTACCCCAGGCAGCAATAATCTGTCTCACGTAGCACACTTGCAACTGCAGGTCCAAGTTTCCATGATGTTTGGAGGCCAATCAGCTGTTGAAGTCAATCCAAAGATCAACGTGGAAGAACTGAAATCTTTCACTTCCATGAGCTTGTACATAAAGCTTCAGAAAGACAATCCACAACTGGCAGCATCTCCAGACAGATTCATTTTGTACCTCGGAAACAAAAATGTAAGAGAACAACTCAGTTAATTTTTTTACATGTATTTAAAAAAAAAAAAAGAAAATTGAAATAGGTTTGAATTTTGTTTGCCCTTGGTTTTTCCTTTCACTGTTTCTTTGTGTTTCAAAATAAGAGGTATCTACTATATGACTGTCATTGATTTTGTGACAAGTAAAGACCAAAGGTTCCCGAGACTCTTGTCCTTGAGACTTCTCACCTCAAACAATGAAGGATTCTCTCTTAAAAGGAAATTAGACTGCCTATTGAGTGTACTGCTTTGATTGACAGTGCTGCAAGCCATACTTGCTATCTCCACTGCTAGTACCAAGGTGCTCTGAAGCAGTTAATGTCACCCACCTGGCTTTTGTGAGATACAATTTAATCAGTTTATGTTGCTGACAGTGTCAATTCCAAATCTCTGAGGTCAGAGGCCCACAAGATAAGCAGTTTTCTTTATCTGTGGCTTGTGCTGCTGTTGTGTACTCTGTAGATCACTGCTTTGAAATAGCTGTTCTTTAAATTATGGTTCCTAAAAGAAAAAAAATCACACCTCACAAGCCAGGTATAATCCTGGCAATTTGTTACCTCGGAAGGGTAAAGAGGTAGTCTTTTATTTTTAAGCTTTTCTAAAAAGAATGACTACTGAATATAAATCGAGTGAAACCGCTTTTGGCAGAATATTTAAGTGCAGCATAATACCTAGGCTTTAGACTATTTCCTGCATGACACTGCACACCAAATACTGATGAATAGCTTCCCATTGAACATGACTAATTCATGGTCAGCAGATATCTCACTGACCTTGCATTTAAGGCAGTGAAAATTGATATAAAGTAAAATATCAAGAGATTTTTCTATACAGTTTTATCTGGTGAAAGCAACCAGTTAGAGAATGAAGCTTTTGTTTATATTTAAGTAGCTTTTAATAGTAATATTAAAAGGTGTCATTTAGTTTATCAAAGCCCTCCCTTTACTAATCTTCTGCATTAAATCTCTTTTGATGTTGTATCTCTGACATACTTCTCCATTGTTTTTTTAGGCAAAACATTACATTGGCCTTGCAATTAAAAATGACAACCTTGTGTACATTTATAATCTGGGGGGCCAAGACGTGGAGATACCTCTGGATGCCAAGCCAGTCAGCACCTGGCCTTCTTACTTCAGCATCATCAAAATTGAGAGGTAAAGTGATTATGTGCATTTTCCCCAAATCAAACAGTTAGTAGGAAAATAAAATCAAGCAGAAAAGGCTGTGTCAGAACTGCCCAACAGGAATCTTCAGTGCCTGGTTCTACTCCTGCTGATATAGATGGAAATTCTCTCTGCTTTTGGAGAACCAGGACCCAAGGGGCCACATGGAGGAAGAGAAAGTGTCTGTGGTTTCTCCCTTTCTCTTCCCTCAGATTACTAGTCTTCTAGTAAGGAAATAAAAACACTTCCTGGAGCTAGAGGCTTTCTTGTTCTTTTTTAAGTCCAGACAACATGAAACTCTCTTCTCTTACAATTCCTTTCTACAGGATTGGAAGACATGGCAAAATGTTTTTAACTGTGCCCAGTCTTAGCAGCACAGATGAAGAAAAATTCATCAAAAAGGGAGAGGTTCTTGGTTCTGGCTCTCTCCTTAATTTGGAACCTGAAAATGCTGTTTTCTATGTCGGTGGAGTGCCTCCAGGCTTCAAGGTTGGTCAGATAAATATTCTGTATTCAAAACTAAATAGTGCAAACTTATCTTGCTGGACTTCCCTTTAAACACAGAAATGGTAAATAAAAAAAATTTCCTTATTTAGTCATTTATTATCATAGGACTCCATCTTGTAGCCATGGCAAAAACAGTTTTCTCTTGCATATTATGTCATACAGTAAGATGATTAGATTGATGATAGCCAATGTTCAAGTTTTCCGAAATTTAACCAAAGAAAGGTTCGCTAATTGTTTACTAGCATGCATAAATGAGGGCTACTAGTCCAGCTTAACAAATCTTGCAGGCTAACGTTTTTTTTCAGTGTTAATGAGTTCTTGGTACTTAGAATTTCTCTTTTACAACTGTCACAAACATGAAAAGTAATGTATTGTTAACATCAAGACAACGTGGGAAACTAGTAATGCAGTAATTTGTTTGAATTTAAATTATCATTGGTTTAAATCCAGCCTTATAACAGCATGAAAAGTTCCCTGTGCAAAATATGTCCGAAGATTTGTGTCAGACAGTTGCTTGAGTCTAGTGCCTAATAGTCAGCATGAATTAGCACCTCACTTACCTGCTTCCATGAGCACGCCAGTTCCTCCTTTTGTGTTTAAAAATTGCTATGAACTATCTTAGCTATGAAAATTGCATGGTTGAATAAAACTATAACTTTTAGTTATAGAAAGGCTTTAGAGAATGCTAAATTCTTAGGCTAACTGTAGCAGGTGCTACAAAGATCCAAATACTGATCCACAAGCAGCTCTTCTAACGGTATAAAAACAAAGAAAGATTAATTCAATACACTTACATATTCCTGATTCCTGAGCTTTGCACTGTTATGACTACCAGATAGATGCCAGGATTCAAATTCTAGATTTTGCCTTGGGTGCAAATTGCCTGGGAATAGGACTGAGGACTGAACACATACACACACAAAAAAGTCATCCAGTAAATTAACCCCCCAGGTGTGTTCCAGAGCAGGGCAAAGGAAAAAACAAAAGAGAAAAGTGAAGGAAAATGAGAAGAAAATGACTCATGGTATTATTTGATAAGCATATGAACCTCTTTCTCCTTAGAAAAGGGCAACTCACATTTTCATTTATTAGCATACGGTCTTATTTGCTAAAAGCTTTTGCCTTTGCTTCCCAGTTACATGCTTTGCAAATACGAAATGTATCACCTACTTCTAACCATTGGAAGTTTCATGCTTAACATAATTAAACAGAATAGTAGACGAAACAAAGAGGGGGAAACCATGATCATTTACCAAATGTATCTGTGCTACAGATAAGAATCTGATTTTCTTTTACAGCTACATATATTCTGCATTGCTGTATTACCATTGCTATTATATCATAAGCAAAATGGAAATAATGAGAAGATGAACTTACTTGCAGTGATCAAACTCTGAAGTACAAGAGCTGTTATTAATATCACACCTGTTCCACAGGGCAGAATATTTTAATATAAAAAGAATGATTCACTAGCTCTGTCAGCTTTATTCTTTGGAATTTTCCCCTCACCAGTGTGGCTATTTAAATTCCATTTGCAGTGACCTTTATTAAAAGAATAAGTTTCTACATCCTGCTAACTCTTCAAAATAATACCTTCTGAGGATTACCCACTGGTACAGACTTTGAATCCCAGTCTCCTGGGTTTAAAGAGCTCTCTCATTTCTCTCCCTTTTCATCATGGTATGAAGTTATTTTTCTGGGGTGAACGATGTCTATACATTAGATATGAATTATCTACTGAGAGATTCAAATACATTGAGTAAGATCGGTTATTAGTCAAATCTTAATCCTTTCCCTCTTTTCCAAGTGTGCTCCACTCAAAACTACAAAGAAAGCTTTTGTTTGCATTTGCCTTTCCTGGCCTAATTTTCTCACTGTGAGACCATTTATGTGCTCCCTTTTAACTTACAGCCCATAGACCATATCATGATAAGGCCTGTGAAGACTATTCACAGTAGTATCACCCCATTTTTTTCAAAATACAAAAATTGCACAGGGACAAAACTGATCCCAGGCACAAATGATCTCCCAATACCTAACGAGAGTGTGATCTTTCCCCTTTTACTCTTCCTTGTCCTCTGCACAGCTCCCTCCTAGCCTAAACCTACCTGGCTTCATTGGCTGTCTGGAACTGGCTACCCTAAACAATGATGTGATCAGCCTGTACAACTTCAAGCACGTCTATAACATCGACACCACCACATCGCCACCTTGTGCCAGGTAGGAGACACTTCCGTCCTCACTCTGCTACTCTGGTATGTTTCAAGTACCAGTCCTGATGGTTCATTCCTGTTTTATTTTACAAACGTGAAGGTGACACTGAGTTGTTCAGAAGGAACTTGGACACTTTTAGCTCCTGATTGCATCAACAAGTTTAATTTTTATATGTATATATGTATGTATATATATATATGGATGTATGTGTATGTATACATGTTGGACTCTATGATCCTTATGGGTCCCTTTTAACTTGAGATATTTTATAATTTTCTGTGATCTCCATTAACTGTCTCACAATCTTGATCATGCCTTCCAAAAGGGAACTGTCATGTTAGCTGAAGCATGTCCCATGTTGCTCCTAACCCCACTGCTTGTCTAGGACAGGGAGGATCCTGACTCAAATTATGTTGCTGCAAGTGATACAGCCTCAGCCAGTCAGCTCTCGTGGGTCTGGTAACCTCGAGTGTAGTCCCATCCCCAGGTAGCAAAGCCCGTATTGAAATTCTCTTTCTGCCATACACTCTTAAATCCGCAACAGAAATTCCTTAGATAAGCCTTTCACAAACTGGGAAATGCAGCTCCTAAAGTAGAAGTGAACATCAGCTGTAGCAGTCATTTAGCACAGACAAGGCAGGCATTTTCTTACACAGCAGGCAGCAACAGTAGAACCTCTCCAGAGAAAGAACAGGTAAGAAATTTGCCTCATGCAGTGGGAAAAAATGCAGGAAGTGTTAGGATATCACAAATGGTAGCTTTCCATACCATTCCCACAGGGAGCGCAAGCTGCTGCTCTCCACGACAGCTCATGCAAGCTGCTACTCCTGGGCTCCCCAGCAGAATCCATGCTCAGCTAAAGGCCTCAGAGAATTCAAATGGATTTCTGCACAAAATGAGTAAGCTCTTAATAGAAATATATGTGTATCCTTATAATGAGGAGGTGCTGTGGGCCTGTCACTTTACAAGGATGAGCAAAGAATTTTCCTGTCCTGTACGTACAGCACAGGATTAAAGCATGATGAAGGAGTTAGAGACACCTCCAAAGCTACACACTATTTTTCAGGAGAGAATTCGCAGAAAAAAAAATTGAAAGAAAGTCATCAGTCTCAACATTGCCAGGAAGAAGCAGAAGTTCAGAACAATTATTTCAATAAAGTATGTAAAGGTCTTTAAGTTTCCCCAAATTAAAATGGGTACATACCAACTGATCCTTCCCATCTTGTTCTTTTATAGAGATAAGCTGGCTTTCACTCAGAGCCGGGCTGTGAGCTATTTCTTTGATGGGTCTGGCTATGCCTTGGCAAGAAACATTGAGAGAAGGGGAAGATTCAGCCAGGTAACTCGATTTGACATAGAAGTTCGAACACCTACGGACAACGGACTGATCCTGCTGATGATTAATGGGGTGAGTAACAAATCCTGCTGGTACCCTTTATCCATGAGCACCATAAGTTCCCCAATCCAAATTGCTTATGTCCTTACTCTTAACTTCTGACAAGAGGAAATATTTTGTATTCGTCTGGTGCGTGTATATGTTAGGAGGAAAGTGGAACTTGCTCTGAAAAGGTCTCAGAAAGATGAGGCCCTGAGTTGGACTCTGCTTTCATCCAGAGACAGTCAGGATTTCAAACTGGTCATATCCTTGTGATGATACTTCGAGAGAGACTCCAGTTAAGCCCAGTAGTTGTACCTTTACTTAACTGTGAATGCACAATCAAAGCGATATGAAATTTCTATGAAGTAACTCCCAAAAAGCAGACACTTTGTGGTAGCTGCCACTTTATAACTGTGCCTCAGGGTGTACTAGAGTTAAATATTTAAGTTACTGAAAATAGAACGCACTCCAAGTAAAAATGCTTGATCCAAATGTCAGCAGCTTTTCTGAACTTTGAGGGTGATGCAATCTCTGTAAGACTTTGAAGAATGTAGACTCCACATGAAAATGTTCTCTGAAGACACTGGATTTTTTTGTCTTTGGACATCTCCACATCAAGCTCCCAAGTCCTGTGTGGATTACAATCTGGGAAAGCTACAGAAAACATTTTTCTTTTGCAGATGCAGTCTCCAGACAGACACTTGTCTAGACACCTACATGTAACACTGCATTAAGCATTTAGAAGGGAAAAAAAATCCACTCTCATTAGAAGAACTCTCTAATGTTTGTCTTTAGAGTAATTTCCAGAGGAGGGTTGTGGGAAGCAATTTACTCTGCTGCAATTTACTCATGCTACCACTAACCTTCATTCTTAGGAGGCTTTGACTAAGCAGCTGCTGTTAAAAGTTTAACAGCCTCTATTGCAGGCCAGTTATTTTTCTTCCAAGCAAAAGCACCAAGAGGTTTTTTGGAGACATATGCACTTTGTGTTTGACAGTGGAAGCTGCAGTCAAGTTGGATGTCAGCTGTGGGAGACCATGTCCTCTCACAAGCACTTTTAGAAAGTCTGTCTAAACCGGTCCATTATTCAGTTCTGCAAAGACAGCTCATAAATATTCTGAATGTAATCCCTGTTTCATTTTCAAGTTAAAGCTGTTCAGAACAAATCCACGCTGCAGTCTCATTTAAAAGTACTAGATTAAAATCTGCTCTTACTTCTTTAAATAATGACTTCTGAAGGTGGACTCATTTGTGTCAAAGACAGCAGTTCTTGGCCTGCAGTAGAGTTTCCCATGTTTCCATTAGGCATGGAAACAACAGTATGAACACTGGGAGAGAAGACAAGCATTAGCATTAAAAACATTACCCAGATGTACATGTGCTGTAAACTGCCCTTTCTGTTTCTTTATGTTCAGCTTTGGAACAAGGCTAATTCTATGGTACAGATCTTCATTTCGAGCACTCCTTGAAGACTTTCTAAAGTATAGTTCCTGCTTATAAAATCTAGGTCATCCAGCCACAGAAGAGAAGCTAAAGCAGGAACTGACAGGAATTCCAAAAACCAAATACATAGTAAATAGACTCTAGCTATTGCTCAACCTTCAGTAAATATATCAGTGTTGATCTGGTCTTTGAAAAGACAAAAAAACCCTGAGTCATTACAGACATTGTGACAGAAGCTGCTAATGCAGATACAGCCATTCTAGCAAAACATTGCTTTTACCAGTATAACATCTTTCGTTTAGGGCATGTGGTATTTCTTCAACAGTAAATAGTTGTGTTTGCATTAGGAATACTTTGCTGGTAAAGAATACTGACATTACTGTGCTACTAAATATTATTTCTATAGGGAAACAGTTCACCAAGTCTTCAAATAAGTATCATTTATAAAACAATTACGTGTGCATGCGCATATATACACATATAAATATAAAAATATAACTGTGTTATAGTTTTGCAAATAAAAATATATTTTCCCAGCATGCTTTTCACAATGTCACTCTTATAACACTGTTTGTTTTTTTTTTAATTGCTGCCACATACTGCTTTTCTGACTGCTGTTTTGTTTTATACAGAGCATGTTCTTCAGCCTAGAGATGCACAATGGTTTCTTGTACCTTCTCTATGACTTTGGCTTCAGCAATGGTCCTGTGCTTCTCGAGGACTCCATGAAGAAGGCTCAGATTAATGATGCTAAATTTCATGAGGTAGAGATGTGGTTACTATCATAACCTTTTGACCAGCAATCCCAGAAACTCCAAAGCAGCAATAATTGCTCCAACACCCATGATGATGGTCCAGGTGGTGATGCAGTAGAACATGTAGAAGAGTAGAGTGTGTGCAAGTCCCACCACTACTGAGCAGTGGAAAGGGAAGGCTCTCCCTGCCTCCTCGTAAATCGATGCTTTTAGACAGATTCTGTGTATTATTAGCCAAGGACAGGACAGTTTACATGGGAGAAAAAGTGTTATTAAGTCAAAATTAAATTATATCAAAGACAGCTCTATATTTCAAATATACAACTCTCCTCAACTAAAATCATGTGATTATGTTAACTTGACCACCTTAGTTGCTATGCATTGTAGTACAAAAATATGGCATTTCCCATTTCATTTGAAAAGAGAATTGATTTGGTAGCATCCTTTTATACATGCACAGTATTCTATGGACTTTGGCAGATGTAAAATATTTACTTATATTTGGGTTCCAGGAATTTGGTTTAAGCCAGTGTAACTGTGACTGTGCAAATCTCCCTTAGTGAGTTGCTTCCTCTGCCATTTACTTGATGTAAACTCAACTTGATTCCTGACCCCCAACTATAGTTCTATTTATGTTAAAGTACAGCCCAATTATGCCTTTTATGCTTTCACAACAAAATAAGTTTTTTAGGAAGTATGCCCTAACTTCTTGGATAAATCAAGAAAGCATTCTGAGGTTAATGGAGCTTATCTGTTCACTGCAGTGCAGAATTTGACAGGAGCACTTTCATGTGGATTTATTCATAAATGAAATATCCTGAGGATTCAGCCATCAGAGAAATTGTGATCAATCAAAATAAGCTTCCTAGTAGTAATCCTTGCCAACATCTCCCAATTTACAAACAATTTCTTTGACAAATGGGAGGAATTTTCAAACAAAAAGATACAAAGATCCAATCAATTTTGCAAGATCACCATGATGACTTACAAAAGATGACATTTTTAAACACCTGCTTTTCTTTTCAGATTTCTATTATCTATCACAATTCTAAGAAGATGATCTTGGTAGTAGACAGGAGACATATAAAAAGTGTGGACAATGAAAGAACAGCAATGCCATTCACAGATATCTACATTGGAGGAGCACCTGCTGAGATCTTGCACTCCAGGTCAGTTTACGACTGGGATTCAATCATTATATTCAAGTGATCACCATATTTAAGTTATGTTGTATGACCTTTGCTGAAGGGTTAACAATAAAACATTTTTTTTGGCATCAACACCTTATGTAAAACAACCCCTCAGACATTCTTCTAAGTGTCTCTCAGAGCCCTGAAGTACCAAGGATAAGACTTGATCCAGCACAGTCAGTTAAATTCTACTGAAACTGGCCTAGTTTTAGTAAGGGTAACCAAAACAGTCGTCTTCTTAAAATAAAAAGGCATTTTCAAAGAACACATGATTATATAAAATTGCTATTTCTCCTTACTCTGCAAAAAGTGATCTTTGTAAAATAGCAATGCACTAGCTGCATCAAGACCCTCTAACAGCTGCATTTTCAAATCTAAAGATGATCTTCTTCCTACTAAGCATTTCAGTTCTTATCCATCTCAGGTTCTCTCTAGATCCAAGTCAGCTGGCTCTGTGTAGGCGTGGGAAGAAAAGAAAAAGTCTCATTTTCCCATTGTGCCATTTGACAGAAGCCAAGTTTAGTCTATGTAAAGTTTATAACTCTAATTTCCTGCAGTAGGAATCTGCCGGACGCCAGGGTCATGTTCTGAGAGCAGGCTGGCTGTTTGGAGAAGAGTATGCTCTTTTGATAGGCAGTATTCATTCCCAGGGTCAGACAGCAAGGCCTGCATTTTCAGAAGGGCTCCAGCTGCTGTTTCAAGTGTCATAACTACTAACAGGAATACCATTTCTCTTTAAAATATCCTCCATGTAAAAAAAAAATACATATATATAAAATACTTTATCTTGAAGCTTTGAAGATAGAGACAAACATCAGGTAAGGAAAAATGATGCCTTTCAATCCCATGGAATTATTTGAACATGTAAACAAAGTGGTTGGCAAGGGAGAAACAGAGTATATAATTTGTCTGTCCTTTCAAATAGTTCTTTACAATGGTCTGTCATAAAGGGCTATTAAGAAAACTAGTGGACTGGAGAGGGGAAAAGTTGCAGTGGAGTAGCAAGCACCTGGGAAAGAGAAAATAGGACATGGTACTAACTCTTCAATTTTCGCAATATAAAACGTCGACAGCACATGCTCAACGGATCTCTTAGAGTTGGTATTAAATACATTAATGATCTAGGAACAAAGTACAAAAGGATGGTGAAAATTACTTTGGTTAATCAAGCCTAAAGAACGCTGAAAAAGCCCAGAAGGACCTAGAAATCTAGGCAATTGAGCAGTTCAATGGCAGATAAGACTTGTTCACAAATGTAGGATAGAAGATGAATCACATGAATTATGCTTGCAGTTTTCCAAGCAGACTGTAGTTATTCTTGTACACACCTGGAAGGTACTCTCAAAGTAGGAAAAATAACATCTCAATTAAAAAGTTATATCAGAAAAAAAAAGTAGACATAAAAATATGATCGAATTTAATGCTGAAAAATATATTCAGAAATTATTTAAGCAGAGCTACAGCTTTGTCTCTGATATTATACTCAGTTTTCATTCTCATGGCAAGGGTAGACAGCAAAAAGTATGGTCCAAATGTGGTGATATCATTCCATTTTCACCAGGAGCATTAGTTATTATTCTACTGATGATGTACTACTATCTCTCTACTACTACTATCCACTACTGATATTTATGCTTTCTTTTTCCAGACAGACTTACATTTTACTGACTTTGCTGAGCAACAGCAGGGTGGGAAGCTAGCTTTAGCCTTAGAGGAGGAGTTTCATATTCTTTTAGAGTTGTGTTTTTCATTCACTTCAAATGCACTTTTTTCTGTCAATTGCCTTTTTTCTCCAAATAAATGAATCTAGAAGTACCACTATCCATTATTTTCCTTCCACCTCAGTCACTGCATAAAGCAGAAAGCTAAGGGGACATGGGAGCATGGGGCACTGAGAACTGTTAAGAAATGAACTCCAAAGCCTTTTTATAGGTGAAAGCCTATCTTCCATAGTTCCTGTTGCTAGAACATGTTGTTAGGTTAATGGCATTTAACAGGTAGATTTGTGGCATTCAGCCAGTCACATGGTCAGAGTAAAGATTATACAGGTAGACTGATATCCCACACTTTGATCCAAATCTCGGTGAGAATGGCAGAAGCCTTCCTGTTGATTTCATCTTCCTGCTGGTTTCACTGAGGAACAAATTGAGCCCCTACAGCACTCCTCTCACCTTATTTGAGATTTGTACAAGTACACCTGCACTACTTCACCTGATGGTCCATTTTTGCCAATGTGGTAAAAATAAGCACTCTAAGAGCTTGATTCATCTGCCACATTTCCAACGTCTACCTTACAACAAGATAACTCACAGATATCTAGTGCAGAAGCAGATGTCAACAGTATCATAGCACGTGAAGTGAAAAGAATCCCACTGCTAAGGCATACATTGCTTAAAGAACAAAGACTGTTTCCAGGTAGCCAGGTCAAAACTCTGGATTTCACATTCACTCCTTTGGTGTATTTGTTCCCTGGTTATCTCTTGGACTGCTACCCAGTAGATCCTATCTAATTTCCTTGCCCTGTCAAAGACTGTGATTTTACACAAATTACTTCTTCTTGCACCTTGAGAATTGTGAGGACAAATTTAATTATATTCACCCTATGCTGTAACGTTGTGATATCTTGTTAAGGTGTGGAGTTGAAAAACTGAGAGTAATGAGTAGGAACATTTGGGGTACACTCAACTGCTGTCTACCTCAAATCTGACATAAAAAGGATCCTGGAAGCTCACCTACTGCTCACATTTACAATTATGTAAACCTGCACATCAGCAAGTAGAATTTACTCTTACTTCCCTGACCTCTGTTGACACTTTTTTTTAGAAATAGAGATCCATTTGCTTCCAAAGGCAAGAATAGAGCTTGCTAGTAAAAGCAAGACAGAGAACTAAATCAGAATTTTTCTAAAATGTTAGAAAAATGGAGATAAAAATCCATTAATTTTCACTTTAAGGAGGTAGAAATACATTTTAAGATAAGTCTATTTTAGTTTTAGTTTATTTCAGCATCTATTTTTATCTGTTTAAAGTTACTCTATATGTATGTCCTCTCTGAACTCTCATGTATTTCTCCCCATAAAATTTATTAAAACTGCTGCATTTTGACATTTCAAAACACATATTGTGGTTAATTAGTTGTTTTACATAAAAATGCAAGAATTGGGCACTAGTGAAGCAAATGATGGAAATTTTTCCAAGCCCTTTAGAACATCTTGGCAACAAAAGTCTGTCCAGAAAGGCAAGGGCTATCTAACTGCAGCTTGTTTGGCATTGTTTTCCAGCAGCATTATTTCACATCTGGCAGGAAGTATTGGCTTTAAAGGCTGCATGAAGGGTTTCCAGTTCCAAAAGAAGGATTTCAACTTGTTAGAAGAACCAGGAACACTGGGAATCAGCTATGGGTGCCCAGAGGATTCATTGGTAAGCATGACATCATTTGTGACATAACAAAATTTTGACAATGGATATAGCTGTGAGCTTGAGTTTTACTCCAAACAATGGAAGAACAGTCTTCAACCAAGGAAATGATCATTCGCTCATTGACTGGCAGAGGAGGTGTGTGGAGGGGTGTCTGTTAGGTCTGCTGACATACTACCCAATTTTCACCCTGAATTACAGCACAAGGTGTTTCACTTGATATTCTTCTCATATGTGAAATCGCAGTGTGAAAGCTGGGCCTGAAATAAATTGTGTGCTGTATTTTGAAAAGAAATATTGCAACGTAATTTGTTTTTCTTAAAGATACAAGGAGAATTGTCCTCACATGCATCCTAATACAGATGTATGAAATAGAAAAGACAGCAAAATATTCACCCTTCAAGATCAGCTCCTCCTCTGTGACACACATACACACTGCACAGCAATAGCACTGAGAAAATTGCCATTTTGCTTCTGATCCCTTCCATCATAATAATGCAAGGCTGGTAAATCTAAGCAGTGTTTGGCATCTTCATCCTGCAGTCATGTTTGTTCAAAGCCATGGTACAAACCTGTGAAGAAGAAAGATCCCACCACTTGCAGAACTCCTCACACAGTCTCACCCTCTGTCAACAAGGAAGCTGTTTGCACTTTGTTCTACCTTGCAGTATTGCTCCTGAGACTCACAGGGTTATAGGCCACCATGTCCAACACCTTCCACCCCGCCCCAACACTCGGTGCAGCACACAAACTAATACATCACGTGTTGGAATTGTGAGTCAGTGCCACACAGCTCAGACAGGGGCATAAGCCCCATCTGCTTCCACTCTTCATGCTTACTAACATCAGCAGACTTAGGACAAGGCCAAGATCCCAGGAGACTGAGAAAAAATTGCTACACTTTCTTAAGATTTTCCCAACATGTGATGGAAAGCCTATATAAATTAGGTTAAGACATGCAAGCAAAATGTAAGATTTTCTAGAACTGAACTGGTCATACCTTAAAAAAAAAAAAAAAAAAAAAAGAAGAAGAAGAAGAAATAACCTCATCCTTTTTATTATTGAAATGTTTTCTGAGATTTATTTGTAATTTTGTTTTATTTAATATACAGATGTCCCGCAATGCATACTTCAATGGAGAGAGCTTCATTGCATCAAGCCAAAAAGCGTCCCTTTTTACTGAATTTGAAGGAGGCTTTAATTTCCGGACATTGCAGCCCAGCGGGTTATTGTTTTACTATGCTGAAGGAGTGAGTATCTATTTCTTTACAGTTAGTTTTATTTTATCCTTGCATTTTTTCCCAGGAGAATACTAGGGGAATAATACAATTTTTCACTTCATGCTTTCATAACAGAGAAAGCAGTCTGCAATATAGAAGTATCCATTGGTGACTTCATTTTCACAGTTTGCATTTGATCTACAGATGAAAACTAGCAATTCTTAGACATTATCTTGATGTTGCAAAGAGAACTGGATCGTATGCCTAGAATCACCATGCATCCATTTGTGCTCAATTTGCGCAGTGTATCTTGCTGTGTTCAGCAGCACTGCAATCCCCATTTGGACCTGTAGGTGCTACCAATGTACAAATAATACTAAGGACCTGACATTTGCCTTCCAGAGACAATCACCTAGAAGTAAAGTTTGTTTGAATTAGTGGCATAATATTTTGAGCATTGCTGACTTGACAGAAATCAGTCAGAAAGCTGCCTATATTCCCAGATGGTAATCAGACCTCCATGTGTGACAGGGAAAAGCTGCACTTGAGAATAGCTCCTTGCAGCTATGGGTAGCCAGGCTGCTCTAAATACCCCCTCAGAAGTGTGACACAGGCAGAAATACGGACACAAAATGTTGTGTGAGACAAAGCAATCCCAAGATCCTGCAGGCTCAGACTGACATCTGCAGCAAGCATGAGCTCAGATGACAGAACATTTGCAACCACCCCCAAATGTCTGTTCTGCTATCCTGGCAGAATATCATCAGCAATGCAGCAGGGAAGGCTGTGTGACACCGATAACACTTCACATTTTGCAGCCTGGAGTATTACCTTAAATTGAAATCAGTAACCGTGTCAGTTATCCACATCGTTTGCATAAATGAGGCCTTACACACACCACTTCAGGTTTTAACTCAAAAGCTCTAATCCTATGAGGTGCCAAGTGCCCTACTTAATAAACAGAAGTTCAGCTATTTAGCACTTGAGAGAATGAGACAGTATGGTTCCTACCAGTGCACAGTGACAGTGCTTGCTCTAATGGAACAGAGAGTATTCCTGTTAGTGGCACAATGATCCTATATGCCTGACCCAGATAGCAGATCTTATCTATGAGATAATTTTTAGTGATTGAAAAGGCCTGATCAGAAGGAATTAGGCAAAGAAAAAAATGTCTTGATCTTATGACAGCAGGAATCTCACAGTAACAGCTGCTCAATACAGTACTGTGTTACCAGAAACACAAAGGAAACGTAAACATCATACATTCGTGCCAGATGGAAGGAGCTCATATATCAGATACAAGACATAATGAGCAGCAAAATTCCCAGAATTCAGCAAGAATTTAAATTCTAATGATATCATCTCCTGTTTTGCTTCTCAGAGTGTAACTTTTTGCAAATTAAGCAAAAATGGGGAAAACAGCAGGAAGAAAAATAAATACAACAGGAAAATGCAGAGAACTGATAATTTTTCAGTGTTATACTTGCTTATGAGGATGTTTTTGTCTGTATTTCAGTCAGATGTATTATCCATCTCTATGGACAGAGGTGCTGTTGTTTTAAATGCAAGTGGAACCAAAATTCAGTCACCAGACCGAAATTACAATGATGGAAAAACCCACTTCATCATTACTTCTGTCACCCCAGAAAGGTAAAGCTGTCCAGCATCTTTTAGTCCCTACCTTTAGAATATAAATATTTCTTGTAAAGCACATTATCATTTAATACTCACTTTCAAAGTGACACGTAAGTGCGGCTTTTTTAAGTGATATTTTTAACTGACCAATTCAGTGACTGAAAACTTGCCAGCTTGGCCAGTTCCAAGATGATTGGAATTTTCAGTAAAACTGAAAAAACAGTTTTTCTCAAAGCTTAGTCCTTTTTTTGTCCTCAGGTAAGAAAGCAGTTTAATATAATTCAAGACAAGCATGAGATTCATTTTTCAGCAGGATTGGTTCTTCTAATTTGTTAAAGCAATTCCCAATTGACCTTGAAGTAATTGAGGCATCTTCACATAAAGCATTCGTTCGGGATATATACAGTGGAACATGTTCAAAATATTTTTAGCACTGACAACCACAAATGTAAGACTAAACACAGCACTAGGGAATAAGTCTCTCTCTGTGCTTCTTAAAAAGCTTGAAAGCATTGGTTTATTAGTATGTTTTACCGTTGATTTCTATTTTTAAAATTTTCTTAGAAGATCAAATAATCAAAACAACTTTCTTCAAGAATCTTGTCTATGCAGATGCAAGAAGGTAATTTTTACTTTTCTAATGGAAGTGGAGGTTTGTATCTATGACTTCTGACATCCAAGAATCATACTTTGAAAAGCTGATGGTGTGAAAAGATGCCTTGAAATAGCCTTGGGGATTGTCATGTTTCCCTGAGTGTGCTGAATTTTGACCTTGTCAAACATAATCTATGTCTGATGCTTTAGTTATACTCAGTTTCTTATTAAAACAATAGAATCCTTCCTGGCTTGTGTTGCAAAATCAGATTAGGCAAAAAGCATTGTATAAGCTCAAAATTCAATGTTCTGTGATGAAAGATAAGGAAAAAGGGATAGAGGCATAAACAAGAAGGATTAGCATGTGCTTAGATCTTATCTTACTCAAATGGTGGCTCCATCCATTTATCAGCAATCGTTTAGTTTACCTTTCTTCACTGAGTGAACTGTATATTTTTGGACTTCACAATTAACCGCAGGATAATATTAAATCCATGGGTCTCTGTGCACAACTTTGTCAATGTTTTATTGAACTGTTACTTGTTGCACAGCTGAAAGCAAGAGGGTCTTCTCATGACTTTGAGCACTACCATTCAGAGATGTATACATTGAGTGGAGCATTTTGGGTGCGTGCAATATGTTGTCTAACCACTGGCATTGACATTTCCAAAACTAGCCGGCCAAATGGATGCTTTGCCTTTGCAGGTATGAGCTGACTGTTGATGACAAGAAACAAAGCAAGAAGAATCCAGCAAAGGACAGAGCAGGGAAAAGCCCAGACAGCATCAAGAAGTTTTATTTTGGTGGCTCTCCCCTCAGAACGCAGCAAGCCAACTTCACTGGCTGCATAAGCAATGCTTACTTCACTAGGTGCGCAAATTCCTCCCGAATACAGCTGCCTAACAGCTTGAATAGTAGGTCAAGAGAAGTGATTATTGTCACAATAAAAATTCCTGTCTCATTTTGTGAGGCTAGACAATATGTGTGAATAAGTTTCTTACCTTATTTGCATGGAATCTGCTGGCATAGACCTGCTAGATTAAGATATTGTTAAGCTGGGAATAACTTGATGAAATCAGCTTTCAGTACTGTACCTGCTAATGCTGCTGGTGCAATGTGTAATTTGCATAGCTGTAATTTACATTTATGTTATGCAGCTTTCAGCTCTGCCTTTGAAACAAAATTATATTAGAGCATCTCACAGGAGCTGGGGAAGTTAGGAGTTTGGTCATGTGAAAATGGTCAGAATATGTTGATCTTAACTGCTTTCTGAAATGTTCTTATATAGAAGATTTTAAAGTTAATTTGATGCTGCAGATTGATACTCTTTGTTTATTCTAGCATGGATACAACAGTCAGAGGTAGTATAGGCTGTCCACATTACCCAAAGACTGAGTGGTCAATCTGTATTTTTATCCATGATCCAAGAATGAAAAATACCCATTCAAACATCATTTAAACTACAAATGTACAGTTCTTTGACTTTTATGAAGACAATTCTAACACTTGGGGAAAAAAAAAAAGGTGTTCTTGTTACCTCCTCTTTGAAACAGGTTGGATGAAGAGGTTGAAGTAGAAGATTTCCAGAAGTACTCTGAGAAAGTTCAGACATCTTTGTATGGATGCCCTGTTGAATCTCCTCCGGTAGCTCTTCTCCATAAGAAAGGAAAAAACTCATCAAAAGCCAAAGGAAACCGTAATAAAAAGGTTTGCTGCAAATTGCCCCAGTACCACCCTAGAGTTTTCCAAAATGCCATGACTGGAAATTCTCTAAATCATGGATCCAAAATGCATAAAGACAATTTCAGATATATAAAGGGAAGTATCCTGCTCCTTTACATATTCCCATCACTGCAAATGATTGTCCTGACCCAATCTATCTGGCCTACACTTTCATCATTCTCTCTTGCTAGAACTGCAACATAAAATTTCTGACTTCTTAAAAAAAGTACTGCAGAAAAAAGCCTTCTTGATTTCTTCTATATTCTAAAAGCAATAAACCTGCTTCTGTTCTCACCTCCTTCTGGGTAGCTTTCTCTACTGGGTACAATTAGCACACACTATTATAAATGTGAAACAAATACTTCCTTCGGCATGCAGAATTTTTAGTTCAAGCATGTCCTCTTATGCCTATAGCACAGCTCACACAATCAAAAGCAGAGAGGAAAAGATTTAATTAGGAAAACTGCAAAAGAATTGAATTGTAATTATGTTAGCTACACATGTATTTTGTTTATCCCTTCTTCTGTCCTAAACCAGGATCTATATTAGACCTGTTCAAGGAAAATTTTACTTGGAAACAGTCCTGGTATTTATGTAAGGAAACAATATACTAGTAGCTTAGATATAAATGATACTGTTGTTTTATTATGTCAATTTTAGTTTAAAATTATGGTTAATTGTTCTTTTTCTATGAAGGTGGAAAGAGAGAAAGACAAGATTTCACAGCCTTCAACTGGCCTCAAAAAACTCTATCAAGTGAATATGCAAAGAGACCCTCAGTGCCACTTACCCATGAATCCCAAGGCAACCGAACATGCATATCAGTTTGGAGGAACAGCAAACAGCCGGCAAGAATTTGATCACATACCAAAGGATTTCAGCCAAAGGTAAAGTGACTTTAGAAATAAAAATTAAATATACTGAGCAGAAGGAAGATGTATTTCAAATTTTTTAAAACGGGACAAATTTCTGCTGTTACCCTGGCCTTTTCCTTTACATCTTAGGCCAAATTTTGCATAGAGGATGTTGTTAGGTTATATCAAAATGTGCTTCAGTTGAGTAAGAGCAATATATAGAATGTGTTTCCAGTTACATCCCTCTTGCAGAGTCTTTATCTGCATTGTATATTAACAAAATGTGTCTCCTTGCCTATTTATATGAAGCTTTTGAGGATGTTAGTTCTGTATAAGCAATGCACAATCAGTGTCTTTTCCAAGAAATAATGACAGTGGAGCAGAGGTGGAAAAGAACATGAAAGCTCACCAAAAAAATGAAGCAGTTACATGCTGAGTGGACCTCGTCAGCAGTTTAATGGTTAGGAATCTACACAGTGCAGCAGGACATAAAGCTATGTCCAATTCAATGGAAATTCAAGTAATGAGTCCAGATACTGTTGACATTTCATTTTCATACTCCCACAGACTATGTCATGCAGTATGTTAAGATCAACGAGGATTTTGGTTTAATAGTTTCCATTAAAGACTATAAATTCAACAACACAGCACTTCCTGGAAGCATATCAGACCACTAACTCAGAAGAGTGCTATTTCCTAGTTTAAATAAAAAAAACCCACTATGTTTATTTCAATTCAATAGTGGTTTACTTGGGGCAGTCCTGATGATGCCCATATGAAGGAAACCCCAAACTCTAATATCTTCATCCTATCTTCATCCCTACAACACATATTTTCCAACCATTATTAAATCTTCATCTTTGTAATGTGCATTTTTAAAAAAACACATGACTTGTGTGGGTTTAAATCAACTGATATTGGTACGGACCTAAGTGTGTATGGAATGTACACACACATGCAAGTGGCAACGTAGAGATTCTTGAGACAATATGAAGAATGGAAGCTAGGTTAGTCAACTGAGAAGGAGGAGTCAGTTTTGGCACTGTCTACACCAATACAACTTTGACATGTTTTAGACCCAAAGTAATAACAGCAATCACTCAAGAGATTTTCACTGTTGACATTGTCAAACCAACAATGTATAACTTCCCATGTTGCCATGGACTTCACAAGGAACTACAAGGAAGGGGAAGCTTAGCACCAAGTCTGGAATAGCATTAAAGATTTGTGAACTATCAAGCCTCCATGCCATCACAGTTAAAAATTCCCCCAACACTGCTGTTCAACAGGAATGGAAATGCAGTGTATATAGTGTCAGTTTTTTGTGGTCTGTGTTGAATTTATTCACTCCAGAGATTTTAATTTTTGAAAACAAGTTCCTTGCGAGGCAGCTTCTTCTTCAACTTTGACTTTTCCTCCAACAACCAGCACTGAATGTTTCTCAGAAACACCAGTTCCATAAAGGAGATGTATATTGTTCTGGATGAAAGGAAAATCTCAGTCTTCCTCTGCTTGATGTTTGATTTAAGTCAAGTATATCTACTTTATTTTTAATATTTTTTTTTTTGTGCCAGAGCTCAGTTCTCTATCAGTCTGAAAACTCACTCATCTCATGGAATGATTTTCTATGTTTCGGATCAAAAAGAGACCAACTTCATGGCCCTTTTTGTTGCTCATGGCCGACTCATTTTTATGTTTAATGCTGGTCATCAGAAGATAAGGATTAAGAGCCAAGAGAAATACAATGATGGTCTGTGGCACGATGTAAGTAAAAGAAATCAATCATTACGATGGCACATCCTTTCAAGGCTGCAGTAAAGACTGCTAATGTGACAGCTCAGGGAGTTTTCATTCATGTATTCATAAACACACCTATATGTTGAGAAACTTCCACCAATATTTTTAAATCTTCCATGTTGCATTTTATCAAATCATTAATTAAGGGCAGGAAAGTGAGTCAATTATAAAAATCCAGCAAATCCCAACACTAACAGCTGAATAGAAGTGACAGAAACAAGCAGAACAGTAAGGCAATTAAGAGTTAAGTGAGCTAGGAAAGAAATAACTATGATAATTTTGTTCAGCAAATGTCTTTGAAATGCCTACAAGCACAGCTGTCTTGGGCTCCCTCTGTAGTCCATGAAAATAAAAAGACAATTTTAGGAGTCAGGGTAAATTTCCCTCTGTAGGTATCTCTCTTCACACTAACTACCGAGGAAGTCTACAGTTACTAAGCTACTGACTTGGGCATTTAAGTGTTTAAAGCAAGTTGGATGAATCCAGACCATAAAGCTAATAAAGACTGTGAAAATGCCAACAGTGATAGGTAGCAACAAATCATGTATGCGGATATAGGACAGTCAGATCTCAGTAGACCTTGTCACACCTTGATTACCTCTGCCTTGTACATCAAAACGTAAGAAAGTCAGCAGTTTTACTATCTAGCTTTCATGAATGTGAAAAAAGAGGGTTGCCCAGCAAAGAATACTGACAGTTAACAAAAAAGACTGGTAGAGTATCACTCACAAGCTTTTCTTCTCAAACATCTTATCTTCTCTCACTGCACAGGAGTGATCCCTTAACAAAGGAGAGTAATCTTCCACACTTTTTTTTCTTCCCTTCCTAGGTGATATTTACTAGAGGCAGAAATATTGGTCACTTGATAATTGATGGCCTTCGAGTACTGGAAGAATCTTTTGGCGGTAATACTAATGCTTGGCAAGTCACTGCACCACTCTATATTGGAGGTGTAGCTCCTGGAAAAGCCGTAAAAAATATCCAGGTAAAGCAGACACCTGTTAAATCAGCCCATACCTCTATGTACAGCTAATACAAAAGCTGACTGTAGGGATGGGTTCAGCCAAAAGCAAATTAAGATCTGAATCCTCGGCACACTGTGAAGCAAACACCCCAGTTCAAGTCTATAGCAAAGCTCCCACATGGCTGGGCTGGTGGTAGCTCATCTAGGCTTCCACAGACTTGCAGCAGCAGCAACTGGAAAGCCAGTGGTTCACGAGGAACAGAAAAATCTTAGTAACATCCAAGCTGAGATGACACAGGTAAAGCCACACAAGATCAATTTCACCCTGAAGTCTGACATGTAGGATGGGTTTCAAAGAGATTTTAATTTTCTTTTAGTATCTCTGTTTTAAGACAGTACCTAGAAGTCAGGATTCTGTTCTACAGCTTGGTACTGAAGTATATGGAAAGGATTTTTAAAGCAAAAATGAATATAACAAAGTCTCATTCAAGGTAATCTTTAGAATTTAATTAAGAACAATTTCCAGAGAAGGGAAGCAGGAAAAGTGCTTTTTGTAGCCTCTCATGTCTCTCTTGCCTTGAAGGTAATTCCAGCTTGTGTTGTTTCTCAAAGAGTCCTGACTGAACTGTGAGAAACAAAACACAACTAGAGCAAGGCAGTGTTATACATACCTCACAGCATCGAGGCGAGATAGGGGTCTGCTTTTTCAGAGTTTATCTATCTTGTTAGGAATGTTAAAGCAAAAATGAACATAATAAAGTTTATTTCAAGGTAATCTTCAGTGTTATGAGCCTAACAAGGGAAATTATTATAATATGGTAAAAATTATTGTAGAATAATATGGCTAAGACAAGTACACCCGTAAATGGTCACTCCTTAAGTTTTTTAATTAATAAAACAACATGTAATTAAAATGAGCCAGACAATCACAGCCTTACAGCCCTAGCTTATAAACAAGTAAAAATAAGGACAGGAGAATATATTTCCTTCCACAAGCAGTTTATCTACTAATCATGCTTTTTTCAGATTAATTCTGTCTACAGTTTCAGTGGTTGTCTCAGCAACTTACAGCTCAATGGAAGATCAATTACTTCAGCTTCGCAGACATTTAGTGTAACGCCTTGCTTTGAAGGCCCATCAGAAGCAGGAACATACTTTTCATCAGAAGGAGGATATGTCGTCCTTGGTAATACACTTCTAAGCAAATGTATCCCATAATGAGATTATAGTATTCACTGTGCTTCAGAATGGCATATTTCACTAAAGGATATAGTAATTTTTGAGGCTGAGAGCTGTAAGGATACAGATCATTATTGTGGTAAGCAGCTGATGTTGACAGGTCCCAATGTCACTGTGAAACTCAACATAAACACATCTGTGTGTATGTATTTCAAATAATTAGAATAATTTCACAAGGGAACTGGTTATAATATGGTAAAAATTACCGTAGAAGTCAATGTGGCTAGGACAAGTACACCAGCAAATGGTCACCCCTTAAGTTTTTTAATTAATAAAACAACATGTAATTAAAAAATCCTACAGAAATGCTTTCTGTATGTTTAATGCAGAACAGCATGAAAGAACACGTTTTTGTCATTTAGTCCTGCTGTGTTTCAGGAAGTGTTTTCTAAGGGCAATTTGGTCACATAGGCTCTGATCTGAACAATAAAGGAAACTGTACAACCCAATTCATTGGCAACACCGATAATTAGACAGTATTTCTCATTTGCTCCCTGGCCTGCCACCAGATTGAAAAAGGGAGTTTCTCCTTCTGAATCATCAAAGCTCAAGTGGATTCCCACTCACTCAATAATGACTGCTGAATGTCTAGCAAATTGCACAGTAAGAAACTGCCAAAAAATACAGATCATTTACTTCCTGTTGTCCATTTCATTGCTAAGAAATTTTTAAACAAAATACATTTTTTAAATAATGAGAAAAAAAATAAACCTTCATTAGTATTCCAAGTAAACACAATCAAAACAAAACTTGAAATGGGTCATTGACAGCACACCATGCTATCTCATGTTTCAATAGTTTTAAGGACAAATAAATTCGACCCTGGGTTTGATTTTCTATTTTGACTTTGAATAAATGCCCAATTTCATCACTAACTCAGCACAAAAACAGTGTTATTCTTTTTACCTCACAGATGAATCCTTCAGTTTAGGCCTGAAATTTGAAGTTGTTTTTGAAATACGTCCCCGAAGCAGCTCAGGAATTCTACTGCATGGTCACAGCGTGAATGGAGAGTACTTGAATATGCACATGAGAAATGGACAGGTATAATGAAGCTCATATTTCCTCCACTGCTTTGGCTGATTTCTCTTCCACCTACTTGGGCTTTGCTACATGCAATTCTATCTTACAAATTTGCCATTGATTGATTCTTATTTCTCTCCTAAATATAATAACTGCTTAGATTAGGCAATCCAGACTTTTATTTTAAAATACAAAAGATAACACCTAAGACAAGACCAGATCACTTTACTGGCACAAACTATAAATATTTCACGAGCAGTTGAAAAGAAGCAAAAGCACTGACTCTTTGGCGCTGTTCTTTCACCTACACATTAAAAATATCACAAGTAAGGTAACTGCTGATGAATTTTAATTTCTTATTTGTTGAAAGAGAAGTCTGAGTTGCACTCAGTCTCTTCGTCCTTTAACATATATGTGTGTGATAGGGAGAGAAATGCAACACCTGAGGAAACATGCTGTCACCTCTCTTACAACAGCAGGAACCTGCAGCAGAGTGACTGAGTGGACAGTTGAACATGGTGAAAGCAGGTGTCTAATACAGGTGACTAAGTGAGCTATTATTCAGAGAACCTATTTTTCTATATTCATTATAGATGGAACAACAGGTGTTTCAGTTAGGCACCTAACTTTTGACAGCTAACTAGGTAAGATAAAGGTTATCCTTACCCCTGTAGCCAGCTCTTGGTGACTAACAAAGAAATTGCAAAAGTACATTGCATTGCTGCATATCACACCACACTTAAAGGCTGAATCTGTATACAACTGGTCCAGTCTAGTACTTCTTATGTAAAGTTCTAACTGGAGGTCTGGATGTCCAGAAACTTGTTTGGTTTTCCCAGCTGTATCAGTCGGTCTAACAAACAATGCTGTTTCACTTACTGCTTCAAACTTCACCTCCTGTATAATGCATATGCAATTCATAAACAAAATTCACTATGAAAAAGCAGATCTTCCCTGCTTGTCACTGCAGCAGTCCAGTACCTTCTTAGTAAGCATTTGTGTTTCTTTAGCATTAACTATCCGTTCCCTTTGAATGCATTATGAGAGACTTGCTTTGTGAAAACAGTTTTGCTGGACAAATAAGATCAGTAATTTTAATTCATTTTTTAAATGTACACATCTCTATCAGTACAGCTTGTCTGGGTGATTTGTTAAGGAGTCACTTTCCTTCATGATTCTTTTTTTGCTTTAATCTATATATTTTATTCAAGGGTGGATAAAAGAGAACATGAGGATCATTTCAATTGTGTTTGCTGGTGCCCTTCTGCAAAAAAAATATTTAAAATTTCTTAGTTACAATTATATCAGAGACTCTCTAGAATTAAATAGAAGTTCTTTCCTTGGGAGAGACTATTTACAAGGGCATGTAGTGGCAGGGCAAGTGGGAATGGCTTCAAACTGAAAGAGAGTAGGTTTAGATTAGATATTAGTAAGAAATTTTTTACTGTGAGGTTGATGAGGCACTGGAACAGGTTGCCCAGTGAAGTTGTGGATGCCCCATCCCTGCAAGTGTTCAAGGATAGGTTGGATAGGGCTACAAGCAACCTGATCCAGTGGAAGATGTCCCTGCCCATGGCAGGGCGGTTGGAACTAGATGACCTTTAAGGTTCCTTTCAATTCAAACCATTCCATGATTCTATTATTTTCAGTCAATACCGTGTCAGCATGATCAGGGGTAACTTCGATGTTTGAAAAGCCTGAGTGGCTGAACTCAGTCTGGAGTTCTCTGGCAGTCATCGTTGGGATTCTCATGTCCCTCAATAGGGGCACAACACTGCTCTGCTGCTGCTGTAACATTTCCAGGCAGAAAGATACTAATCCCATAACTAAAACAGAGATGTAAAATTCAGAATTAGGTTCACTTTCTAGCTCTGCCAGAGATTTATTGGTAAACTTGAAAAAGTAACTTAAAAGTCATTCTGAAATTCACTACCTATTCCTTTCTCACATCTTTTCTGTTTGTTTATACTTGGGTTTTTCATTACTGTTTTCCTTATTAAGTGGCTAGAAAGATGCCAAAACATCATCTGATGCTTCTAAACACTAATTTACCATACAGGAAATTATACAGTAGAGGTACTAGAAAATGAGTGAAATTAGCTGTTATTTTTAAATCTTTTTTTGTACTCTTCCTTGAGTTAAATTAGAAATGTCTCAGAACTATTGAATCTGAACAATAATTAAAAACAAAACTACACAAAACAAACCAACCAAACAAAAAAAACCCCACCTGAATTGTGGATTAAAAAAGGTACTTTATTTTAAAGAATTTAATGAAATCATGTTTTCTTTTCTCTTGGATACTTGACATATTTTGAGTGAGGAATACATCATTATTATAACTGAAGCTAAAAAGAGAAAAGGAGGGTGTTTACAGTGACAACTACATTATTTTCCCCAGGTTACTGTGAAATTGAATAATGGAATCAGGGATTTTTCAACTTCAGTGACACTGAAACAGAGTCTCTGTGATGGCAGGTGGCATCGAATTGCAGGTCAGTAAAATGCAATCATCCCCTAATTAAGGTGACAGAGCCCATCTCTCCCTCCCCAGATATCCAGCTCCATGGGCTAGAGCACTAGGAATGTGTTCATATTTTCAGTTCTTCTTTTTCACCTGTCAAGACCCAAGTTTGTGTGAAAGATGCGGTCTTATTCATCCCTCAGATACAGAACTGTAGAGTTTTCTAGGAGGACAAGCACAAGTTCCTGTGAAGATATGAAGAACAAGCAAAGATGGAAGCTCCTTATTCAAAAAACACAAAGCAGCCTAGCTGAAATGCTGGCAACCTTTCCTAAGTCACACACCAGATGATATTCTTCCTTTCCCAATTAGAGGCTAAATAAGTTGGTAGAACGTAATAGGCACAAGTATGTGCCACCTTTAAAGGTCAAGACAGACCTGAGGAGCCTTTTGCTCACAATAGAGAGATGTTTACAGTCAGGATTTTGCCCCTATGCCAGAGAGTCATCCTTCTTTCCTGGATTTGAAAGTCAAAAAAGTAATTCTAAACCCCTAGTACTTTGAACCCCTTTACCTTCCTGTCTAGATGCTGACTTAGG
Source organism: Neopelma chrysocephalum (assembly GCF_003984885.1). Lineage (NCBI taxonomy): Eukaryota > Metazoa > Chordata > Aves > Passeriformes > Pipridae > Neopelma > Neopelma chrysocephalum. The sequence goes on from NW_020897691.1 coordinate 34,327,368, forward strand.
ATGTCTCCTGCTGTCACATCAAGAAGAGATCTGAGCATGCACCCTTTCCCCGTGCATTCTGGTTCCCTTCTGAAGGAAACCCAGGCACACAAGCAAGGAGGAAACGTCATTGCATTCCAACACATCCCCTATTGGGAATGATTTGGCAGTTTTTCTAAGCCACACGCCATTGCATGCTCATATTTGACAGCCTAGACACAGCCACCAGCAATCAAGAGCCCCACTCAAAAGCACCCTTGCTCCCACTCTGTATTTTCCACCGGCCCTTCTGCCCACATACTGTCACTGAGGGCTCACACTCAATCTAGTAAACACTAAATTAACTAATCAGATCAAACAGATAACTCCCGTCTGTCATAAAAAACTCATGTGCTACTTCTTATTGATCCCTGTTCCTTCTCCTTTCAGTTATCAGAGATGCTAATGTGGTGCAGCTGGATGTAGACTCTGAAGTCAACCATGTGGTAGGGCCACTAAATCCAAAGGCAATTGACCACAGGGAGCCAGTGTTTATTGGAGGTGTACCAGGTACGTTTTTCACAGCTTTGTGGTATGTCGTTCTCAGATTTCAACACTGTTTCCAGAGGAAGCATAAAGACTTAGTTTTCATGTCAAAAAATAACAAAATATGTGAACAACTTGGTAAAATTCAAAGGCACAAGAGCAGATCAGAAGTGTTCTGTCTCAAGTTCTCAAAGAAAAGAGAAATCAAAACATTCACAGCTGCTGGAGGGTCAGTAAGGACTTAGTAGAAAAGTCAGCCAGGTACAAAAAAAATCCTTCTTTTTCTATTTTACCTTCTGGTATGGGTTTACTGTTCTTTTAAGAAACAATTTATTTATTTATGGGATTGGAAACTCGCTGTCACTGTAACTGTAGTCTCAAGGTTTAGTTGCTGGTAGGCTTCTTTCCTCATCTTCAAGCAATGGCATCTTTGAACACAAGACAAAACAAGGAGATTCTTTTTCTCACTAGTTGTTTCTATTGCACAGATGTCTGCTCATGTGTATTTTTGACTCACAGACCATCTGTGTAGTGTGGGCCAAGATTACCACATTTACTTCCCTTATTCAACAGACAGAGCTACTCTGTTGGGGTTCATATATAAACTGTAATCAACACTACGTGATTCAATTTTTAAGTCAACTCCTGTACATTTCTCATTGAAAACATGCAGCATTATTTCTCTGTGCCTTGCATGTCAATCATGAACAGCTCTAACTACAAAATTCATTATATTGCTTATCTTGGATTAGTGGCTTGAGTGTGTGGTGTTCACACCCATTCCACACCACCAGGAGGTAAAATGGGCCTAAGGGGAATAATAAAACCTATGCACAGATGCCTCTTCACTCTTTAAATCCAAACTGGAATTTTATTAGGACAGAACTCTTCCCAGAGAGGTAATATAAAGGGGTAATTGCAAATGCTGTTCTGCTTCATAACAGAGCCTTCTATTTCTACATTAATTACAGAATACTAAAGCAATGCCATTCATTGGCTCTATAACACTATCATCACCCTGGCACAGAAAAATCTTACATAGAACTTCACAAAACCAAACAAGATATAATACTAAAAAATACCATGCAAATACAGCAAATTAGATGCAAACTAACAAATCAGACACAGATGACAATACATGTAATGTTTAATTACAAAAACAGACAAGGGGATTCATCTATTCTTACTTAAAAGAAAATGCAGTTGTCAAAAAATGCAATTTTTCTCTCTGCTGACAATGTGGTATCAAGACTTTTACCTAACTGTAGATAACTAACCATACTTACTCTAATGACCTCTACACTGACAGTAAGCCAGGTGTTTTAAAAGACCCACTGAAGATTCAGCAGAGCTGCAGTTAGTAGCAAATTTAAAAGATTCTGCCACCAAATTGATGATTTTGGTCATCACGAGCTCTAAATTTTTATTTCTTTAATTTTTTTTATCTGCTTCTTTCAGAGTCTCTGCTAACAACAAGCCTGACTACACGCAACTCCTTCATTGGCTGCATTCGTAACTTCATGATTGATGAAAAGCCAGTGAGTTTTAGCAAAGCAGCTTTGGTTAGTGGTGCTGTAAGCATTAATACCTGTCCAGCAGCCTGATAGCGCACTGCATTGATCCTGTAAAGTTTCTTAGACCACAGAAAGAAAAATAGAACTAAAGTAACCATGTTCAGCAAGAGAAGAAGAATGAAAATATCACAACTACATCTACAGAAAGCAGTATGCTTAAGGGTCACGTCTACTATTTACACACAAAGAAAAATCACTGAAGAATAAAGGGCTGTTGCTTCTGCACTTCTCTTACCATACCACAAGAGTGAGCTTTACCATTTCTTATAGTGTATGTGTGGCCAGTCTGTTACATGAAAATGTGGGATTATAAAAGAAATTAAAATTATATTAAATATGGTATTTCCAAGATAGATCTCTACATCATTTCATTCCATACCTTAGTTACCCTTTGTTTCACAGGAAAGCATCTGCTAATGCTCTTTAAAGAATAAAGCCAGATAATAGATTTACATCACAAATAACTGTTAAAAGATTTTACTGTATATTTTTAATTTTACATTCCTCAAATAAAATGGGGGGCAGAGAGTATACGAATTATGTAAGCTTACAAACAATGAAAAATAAAAATTTTTATTCCACTTCTAGACTTCATGGATACGTTCTAGCACAGAGTAAAGGCAGAATGTATATCTTCTAACACAGATGCTTTATGTATTTGATCATTTACATAAACTGGGCAATTTTAGAGTAATACTTGCCTTACATAGAAAGGGAGAGACAAAATTCCAAATTCTAAGTTTTTTCTCCGAATTTTTAAATGCACTTACATAGAAACATAGCACTAAATTCACAATCTTGTGATTTCATTTGCAGTAATGTAACACAAGTAAATATGAAGCATAGAAAGTAGAATCATGGTCCGATTTCAGTTGACTCTCTTATACAAATTCATCACTTCCTTGTGAGACTGCTGCAGGACTTCAGTTTATAGCAGTAATACTCAAACAAAGAACATGTTCCTCTGGAAGATATGATGCTGCAGAGGAACGGGGAGTGAAACAGGAAGATGTAAACAGAAGGCAAAGGGCGGCAAATCTGAGCTATGTTATAACCATAGAAGGTAGATGGAAGTTAATGCTAGGGTTTAACTCATAGTAGGCTTGAACACAAGTCACTTGCAAAACTTTGTCTCTTCAGTGATCACATAAAGGCATTAAAGCCATTTAAGTTTCTTTTCTTTAAGAATAAAGTACTGTTGACAGAAAGTTTTATGAATGCTGGGAAAATTATTGTTGGAACCAACTCAAAAGATGATCAGCTGCGAAGCAGAAAGTATGAAAGGCAAAAATAAAGAACAACACCCTAGAGACTAAAAATTGATTGGGAATTCATCTGCAAAACACACAAGTGACAACTGGAATCCAAAGATCTTGAATCTATGGACAGCTGGAGGAACCACCAGAATAAGACACATGTGTAAGCAGCTTCCCTACTACTTTAGAGGGAAAAGGGTTTTGACAGATTGCAGTGGGCTTGGCTTACTTTGGATAAAGAACTGCAAGCTCTGGATACACTGGCACAGGAACCCTCCAGCAGCTGGGACCCCATCACTGAATCTCCACTTGTCTTTAGAGTCCAGTGTTGGGTGGTAAGTGGATGAGAGAAGACAGCATGGCTCCAGCAGCCACTGCCTCTCCTTTCATCAGCCTTGTAAGCTCTGCTCTTTCTTTCAGTCCCCATGCCTGTTCCATCTGTCTTCTCCTGAACATGTCTCCGCTTCCCTTCCCTGGAACTCTCAGACAATGTGCTTTGAGGACTGATTTCCTTTCCAACTCCTTATGGAGGCCCCGTACTTCTGGCAGTGGTATATAGACCCCTCTTTTCATCACTCAATAGCCCACTGTTCATAAGCAAGCAGTTAAGAGTATCCCTCTGCAGCCTCTCTGAATCCAGCATGGGTCTCTCATGAATCCAGTTGCCTTTGTCTCCTCGGATACCAAAACCACTATGCCCACTCAACTCTTTTCTGCTCCTGGCAGATTTGGAACAGAAAACATTTAGGGCTTTTGGTTTGGGAATTTGTGTTGAGGGGGAATGTCCTCAGATCAGTGTGCTGGATTCCCAGTGGGTAGCAGAGGCCATGCATGATGTCATCGCAGTGTAGCTGTCGCAGGAGTAAAAAAGGAAGTCTCCCTCCTTCCAGGGCTAATGAGTTGTTAGATTGGCTCAATCAAGCTCAGGACACCTCAACCTGAGCTAAGTTTCCTCAGGCCCTGGTCTCCATGACCCTGTTGCTGGAGAGAAAAGAACAGCAGATTCCCTGCTCTGATAGGTTTGTTACAAGGATTACTGAAATTCTTTTTGAGGTTGCCTGCAGCTGCTAAGCAGAGATAGCCAGGAATAGCATATGCCTGTGTCCCCTAAGAGCATCACAGTTTAGTGAATGTTGGTATTAAGTGGAGCATTGTATGTTAAATGGTACTCACATACTCGGAATATTTTTCTGTCTTATACCTACTTCAAACCAAAGCATATCTTCTCATATCCACATCCAAGCTCTGTGAATAAACAATATTTCTCTTAGCCATATTTGCTGCAATGTGATTTGGTTTTGTTCGGTGAATTTACATTTAAGAATGACTTTTCTGATTAATCAGTCCTTTGCATACTTTATATACGGAAAACTAAAAATACACTAAAATAGTATATGTGAATAAAAACCACATTAAAATTCATAAACTGCTACCATTCAATTTACTTCTCTTTACTATATCATCAGCTAATCAAACATAGCAGTATTCATGGAGGATATCTTCCTCAGTTTTTCTTTCTAGGCCTCAGAGATGTAGGTTTTCCCTCTGCAGAACAGGGTTTCCAAAGAAAAATACTATAAACCAGAGGATAGTTGCAGACTCAGGAGAGAGGAGAAAATAATGCAAATTTCCCTACCCCCAACATCCACATAGACCTTGAAATTACCATTTCATATGCACCAAAGAAAGTCTGTATGTGATGCATTATATTACGCACACCTCCACATTCATTTCAAAGCTGCTGGTGTTTAAGAGAAGGTGACTGCCTAAGCAGAAATCTTCCCAGAATTCAATTTGTCTTCTGTATCTATCTTAAAAATTATAGCTCTAAAGTACAAAACCCTTAATCTCCAAAGATTTGGGAAAAACCTTCACGTTCTGAGCTACATTGTCAGATTGTCCATTTGCATTTTCAATATGAATATAACTATCTCAATTCTGCAGAAAACCTACCGAAAAAAAGAGTACTGACCTTAAGAAATTATAACTTTTCTCTGCCACCTTCAACATTTTAATAAGTGTTGTTGCAGCCTTTATCTAAATCAGGGCACTGTTACTATATCATGGAATATTTTGAAACTGGACATTTGCATGTATATATAAGAAAGAATCCAATTTCAAGACAAAATACTCTTCAAACTGCTTCAAAATAAAGTATTTAAATAGGATCTCTGGCCCCTCTATCTCTTATATCTGAGATCTCCCCTCTCTTCAAGGATCAAGAGTACGGACAACAGCCTAGACAGGAAAATTAAAGATGGAATGTTACAAGCCTTAAGTAATTCCCCAAAAGCCAGCCATTTTAAGTTAAAAAAAAAAAGAAGCAGAAAAAAAACCAACCACCCCTCTCCCCAAACACAAAAACAAAACTACAAACCAACAAACCTTCATATGTAAACTAAGACCTGATATAAATCAAGGGATAGCATTGGTTCGAATTCCAGTGTATTCTCCCTACAGCAGCATGTGGCCTAAATAGTCAAATGACTGTTATTAAAAAGATGCTAAAAGCATAGCACACATATTTAACTTGTTAGGCATTATTGGCTGTTGTTACAGTTGGGATTTAAGGGTTATTCACAGATTCATTGTGGTCCATGGCAACTCATTTCCTCTCAATAACATAGTAGGTTATTCACACAGTTATTCAATTTCTGTTCCAAAGCTGTGGAACACCAGTCCCATATAACACCTTCAACACAAAGTTACTGAGAAATTTAGGGTAGGAAACACTTGTTAACATAAGTCTGTTGATTAAATTATTAACACAGACAAAAAGTCTCTGATGGGACCTGTATAGATTCATGCATTTATAACATGGTAGATGAAGTAGGGCTTCATCTACAACAAAACAGAAAGTCAGTGTGTGATGATTTCTTTTGTATAGTTGAGCTGACTGTTTCATTAAACCTCTGGGCATATTCATCAAGCCAACCTGGCTATTAAGCATCAACTTCCTGCCCTTGGATCTCCTCTGGAAGCTAAAAAATATTCCCATATGAATATGAATCTCAATTGCATCTCTGATTTACTGTTTCCAAGCTCAGTGAGAATAATCACTTAACATTTGCCAGCACTGATCTCTTAATGGCATACTGGAAGTCAAAGCTCAGAGTGTCTTTCTGCAGTCTCATATTCAATAGAGTGAATCCCATTAAGCTGAACACAAAACCTACAACTAACTGAAAGAACAAGTAGAAAGTGTAGCTAATTACACAAGAAGAAAGCAAGCCAGATACATTATTATTAAGAGATTCTGAACACTTTAAATTAAACTTCAGAATGCTTATAAGCAATGTTGTATTGCTTTTAGCCTAAGACCAAAAAGGCATGTAAAGGGAAGACTTTAAGGACATGACAGTAGGCAAGAAGTATAGAAACAGTTTGACATTGAATAGCTAGAACAGAGCACAGCCTATAAGTCTGGACCAGTTCAGATAACCACAGAGAACAAAATTAAGCTATAGGTTACATCTAGACTGTCCAGAGAGAAATTATCACCTGCTTTCCTTCTGAATATTCATGTAGTTTTACATTGTTTATTAGTTTATAAAAGAAGTGTTTGAGACAGTATTACTCTTTTCATGCTAAACATGCCTATAACACTAAAGTTATTGGTCCTTCACAACTTCATACATGGCACTTGAGTAACCTTGGGCCACTCAGTACTTTTTCTTAAGAATAATACTAATTTCCAATAGATGGATTCTTCTCTTTCAATTAAGTTTTAAAAAATTAGTGTATATCTATTTCTTGTATACAATACATTATTAGATTGTACTGTACAATATTTTATTTGCTGCAGTACGAACATAATCTTTCCAGGAAAGTTTTTCAAAATAGTCTTTTGCTATAACTTTAGTTTCCTGTGGACCTATAATTAATCTCTACAGGATCCTAGGTCATGTCCAGGAGCAAATAAAGGATTAGGAATTTCATTTAGCAAATTTTGTTTGCACACTAGCACTAGAAATAATATATTTGGGAAAAGATTATTTTGTTGGATAGTTTTAGCCATAAAACCTAATGAACTGAGTTGCACAGAAGTGCTTTTGTTCTCCCACAGGAAGCAGAAATGCCATCTGTGCCACAAGACAGCTTTCTGCAAGCGACTGCTTTGCTTATCACACATTCTTTACTGGTTTAGTGGTGGATTTGGCAGTGCTGGATTAACAGTTGGACTTCATGATCTTAAAGGTCTTTTCCAACCTAAACGGTTCTATGATTTTGCAGCTTAGCTGTTCTGGACCAGTTTTGCTGTGCTGAGACAATAGCATCTCTACATTTTTCATTATTTTCTTTTTTTATTCCTGAAGCTCAACATATGGGCAAAAGCACCTCCCAGTTGGACTGTGGAAAATTATATGCACAAGAAATACGAAACTGAGCTTAAAGAAAAACATAATGTGCGAGCCTGGTGGGAAGATGCATTACAACAGAATTTCCGAATGACCACTTTTTCACTTAATTTTTAATTTCTATTTTCATACCGTTTGGCACATTTCACACCATATTCCTGAACTATGAATTTGGGGAAAATAAAATGCTTCTTATCGCACCACTTTTAGCCATAAAAGATAATGAACTGCACTGTATGGAAATATTTCCAACTCGGGATATTCCGTGATTGGATTACTTGTTTTCCCACACAAGGACTTCATTTTAGGTCTTTGCTGAGTCTCCTATGTCTGAGAGCCTGCAGCTCCTCACAGGTTCACTCTCACGACTACATCGGGCGCCTCAGCACCTCACCACTTCCACAACTCCCCTGTCGCCTCACACCCCCCGGCGCTCCCTAATGGGATGTTCCACTCGGGGCGGGCAGGGGGCGGGCAGGTGGCGGGCGCCCGAAGCCAAGGCAACGGGTGGGACGTTCCACCGCAGGAACTCAGGGGGCGCGGCTTCCGGGCGCCCACTTCGAAACGGCAGAGCGTCGCCGGCCCCGCCATGACGCAGTCGGTGGTGGTGCAGGGTAGGGAGTCTTGGTTCCCAGAGCCCCCCGCCGCTGCACCGTCCCTGTGCCTGAGCCATGTCTCTCCCCTTTACAGTGGGACAGTGCGGGAACCAGGTGGGCTGCCGGTTCTGGGACCTGGCGCTGCGGGAACACGCCACCGTCAACAAGGTAAGGGCGCCGCTGCCGCCGCGGCTCCGGCCGCCGCTGGCCTGGGGCGAGCGCTCTCGCCGTGGGGAGGCAGCGGTGCCCCTGCGCTCCCTTCTGCCTTCGTCGCTGTGACTGCAAAGCTCTGTGTTTGTTTGATTAAACTAAGGCCGCTTCACTGTGAACAAAACTACCCCCAGGTTCTTGTGCCTTTTAACTAGTCATAAGTTTAACTATCAAGAGACCTTGATAAGTCAGAGGGCTGGGCAATCACCAACCGTATAAAGTTTCAACAAGGGAAAGTGTTGGATTCTGCACGTGGGATGGGACAAGCCCGGATGTACGTACAGACTGAGGAATGAGAGGCTAGAAAGCAGTGCCACGGACAGGGACCTGGGGGTCCTGGTGGATGGCAAGTTGAATATGAGTCAGCAGTGCCCTGGTAGCCAGGAGGGCCAACCATGTCCTGGGGGGCATCAGGCAAAGCTCACTAGCTGGTCGAGGGACGTGATTGTCCTGCTCTGCTCTGCACTGGGGCAGCCTCACCTTCAATATTGTGTGTAGTTTTGAGCACCGCAACATAAAAAAGACAGTAGGCTATTAGAGAGCGTCCAAAGGAGAGCCACGAGATGGTGAAGGGTCTGCAACGGAAGCCATATAAGGAGTGACTGAGGTCATTTGGTCTGTTCAGCCTGGAGAAGAGGAGAATGAGGGGAGACCTCATTGCAGTCTACAACTTCCTCATGAGGCGAAAAGACAGAGCAAGCACTGAACTCTTCTCTCTGGTAACCAATGATAGGACCCATGGGAATGTCCTGAAGTTGTGTCAGGAGAAGTTTAGGTTGGCTATTAGAAAAAGGTTTTTCACCCAGAGGGTGGTTGGGCACTGGAACAGGCTCCCCAGAGAAGTGGTCATAGCATCAAGCCCGACAGAGTTCAAGAAGCATTTGTATGATCCTGTCAGGCATATGGTGAGACTCTTGAAGCGGTCCTGTGTAGAGCTGAGTTGGACTCGATGATCCTTGCAGGCTTCTTCCAGCTCAGAATATTCTGTGATCCCTAATTCCAGTCAGGTTTCTCCAGCCTTTCCACCTTGAAAAGCCCAGGATGTCTCCCTACAGCCGGCATTACCAGATTTGAGGCAGTAAGTGACAAGAGAGGACTGTTTAGTGCAAGTTCTTTGCCACTGGCAGTAAAGCAGAAGGGCAGCCCCCCAAATTCCCCATTTTAGCTCGTGCCGTAAACTTGCCATACAGCTGTGCTAAAGAAAATAGCACTGTGAAGAGGGCATAGGATTGTGCTGAGTACCTTGAACAAAATCACGCTTTCCTTGCTGTTACTATAAAGATACTGTTTCCTAGTTAACACAATATATTAATGGATAATGATGAGGAGTGTTCAATGCCTTCTCTAGAAGCAGCTGTAAAACCGCAATGGGTGAAGTTCGTATTGTGTGTGGAGAGTCTTTTGGTTGTAGTGTAGTACGTAACAGTGTCTTCCAAATTCTCCCTCACCAGGTCTTGAGTATGGTAAGCAATCTGTAAATAATAATGTTAAAGTATTTTAACTTGCCAGGTCTCTTTAGCTTTATGGCGGGGTAAGTAATTTGCATGCTGCCTCTCAGCAGGGATTTTTGGAATCACTGATGAAGTGTAATGTGCTTTCCTTTTCACAGAACTTCATGGGCATTGAGCCCATGATGAACTGAGTGTTGTGTAAGTGATGAACTGAGTCAGCTAAACAGCAGCTATTCAATTTTAATAATTGCCTTGGGATCTTCAGTAAGCTACTACAGTTGTCTAATCTTGTGCTGAAAAATTAATTTTCTAGTTATGTCCTCCTGTCAGTTTTTAACAACAACCTGATTTTTCAGTGAAATGTTCTGTTTAGAGCTGACTAGAGTTAGCTGGATTCAACATAGATGTTTACTCTGTTTTGAGTGGTAAGGTTTGACAAGCGACCTTCAGAGGTCCCTTCCAACTTAAATTATTTTATGAAAAAGCACTGAGAATTTTTGACGTTGCACATCATTTTGTGTTGTTTCCTTTTAGAAAGGAATTTATGATGAAGCCTTAAGCAGCTTCTTTAGGAACGTAGATACAAGGTAAGTTGTCTTATCAAAAAGCTCATGAGTTTAACACAGTGGATCCACACTTCAAATGTCTTCTCTTAACCTAAGTTATAATTTTCTTTGTTTCAAGTCATACTTAGTTTGTGCTAGGAAAAGATTTTGCTTTTTTTGTATTCTTCTCAAAACCCTATCTTTACATTTCCTTTTTAAGTATACTTGCTTCAGTAGTTAAAGATGTTGAAAATTTGGGTTAACCAATGTCTTAAGAGCATTCAGTCATCTCTTATCCATCCAGTTAGAAAAATCCTTGCAATTTGCAAGAATAAAATGTGCACTTGAATATTGCTGTTGTCTTTAAATTAATTAAAAAGGATTTGACCAACCTCTTTTTTCTTCCATCATATGACAAGGTCATAGTACAGCATGTGATTTTAATTAAAATGGCATTGAAATACAAGTTGTTTTATCTCAAGTTTTACTTCTTTGAAAGAACAATGCAAATGCATTGGAGTTTATGATTGCCACTCCTTGTGGGTATTTCCTGGAATAACTTTTTTTTTAACCAAGAAAATTTGAGTATAAAAAATGCCCATGTTTCTGTACGAGCCTGATGAAACCATCAAATTTTTAATTGGGGGGTCAACTGCAATAGAAAAAATCTGTTTTCTTTCTGAGCAGCCTGGTCTAGTGGAAGGTGACCCTGCCCATGGCAGAGGGGTTAGAACTAGATGGTCTTTAAGGTCCTTTCCAACCAAAACCATTCTGTGGTTCTAGGAACGTGGAGATTTTTTTTAGCAATTGAATCCAAGTGATTGAAGGAATGGTCTCTCATGAAAGATCACAAAGACAACAGGAAGAAAAAGAAGTGTTGTTTTGGGGTTGGGTTTTTTCCTCTTTGAGTTTTGTTAGTCCCTGAAGAGAAATAGAACTTCTCTAGGTGTATTTAGTGCTGCTATAGCAGACTCATATAGGTGTTGTGTAGGCTAGAGGAATCACATGAGTACTGGAGGCTGCTGTGAGCTGTTCAGCTAATGAGAAGTGTCTGGAGTGCTTCTTTGAGTGAGAAGATGGAAAATCCTGGAGGAATTCAGCACAGCCCCATACTCTTTTCCCCTCATTTCTGATGGGACTGAGTAGGGTCAGAACACTGGCACTGTAGCAAATTTTAGCTGATATTTTGGGAGTATTATTGTGGTGGAATGTAGAATGGTCTAAGACATACTTTAGGCTTGGCCAGCTCCCAAATTAGGTAAATAACTGAGGGGAAAATTAGATCCATCTCCCCGTATCCCTGCCTTTTTTCCCCTGTGTTCAGTATAGTTTGTCCAGACTGGAGTATCTCATTCTTTGAGTGCAGAAGCACCAGCATTAGTTGTTGAAAAAATATGATTGTAGCACAATGCGTAGTCTCCTATGTTGGCTCAGTACAACCAATCCTGGGAAAGAAGTAGCTATGTCATCCCAGCATGATTTCTGAACTGGTAAGTCTTAATAGCAAAGTAAGTCAAAAAGTAAGTGCTGTGCTAGTGCAGTAACACGGGTTTCACACCTGAGCAGAAGCACAGTGTTGTAACGACCCCCACTGAAAACCTTGTGGGGCAACTTGGTGCACTGTGTTCAATTATGTGATGCAGATACACATATTACATGCTGATAAAAGATAATCCTTTCCAGTTTTGGCAAACTGTAGAATTCCTGCAGAGGCTGTATCTGAGAGTAAACATTCAATGCTTCTCTTTTCAGCTTCCTGAAGTAATGCTTAGGCTATTTCTGACTGAGATTGTGTCCTGTAATTGCATTACTTCCGGGAATTGTGAGTTCTTTCTTAGCAGTATGTTCAGGGTGTTTCTGTTTGTTTGCATTGTCATACTCCTCTGAACACAAAATATTAAAGAGAAAATTTTATTATGTTATGTATTTTCTGTTATGAATCTGAGCTTAGATTTTTCTGTTACTGTTTTTTTTCAGAAGTGGTGGTGACGGTCCTGGTATTTACAAAGGAAAAATCTGCTCTTTAAAAGCACGAGTAAGGCAATCTATAAAGGTCATTCTTTTTACATTGCATATTTACATCCAACTGTGGGAATTTTCATGAAGTCCTTAAAATTGCATACAGGTTTAAATACTGCTTTGAATACTGCTTTGAATTAGAATTTCTAATAGTAACTTTCATGATTCATTCAAGTAATACAGTTTCTGCCAGTCTTGTTGTGTAATTTAAATTGTAATTCCAATAAAATTATTGCAGATATTAGTAACTAAGTATTTATTTGAATTCTCTTAGTGGGTTTCCTTAGGCCACTTTAAATGATTTAAGACGCAAGAAAACTTACTGTAAGGTCTTCATTTCTAACTATCAGGGCAAAATATTATAAAATTTTAACAAAATTTCATTATCTGAAATGCTGTCCTATTGAACAACTTCTGGCAAATCAGCTAAGGTTAATCTAGTTGGTCTCCTAGTTAACAACTGGGAAAAAAAAGGTTTCTCTGGAGCAGAGTAGAAACAGTATACCTTTTATATTGTAAATAATTTTATATTTCTTAGTGGGTTATTTCAAGGGTGGTTTGCTTACTGACTGAATTTTAATTCTTTCTCTTCTCAAAGGCACTGTTGATTGACATGGAGGAGGGTGTGGTAAATGAAATTCTGCAGGGACCATTGAGGGATATGTTTGATAGCAAGCAGCTTATCACAGATGTTTCTGGTTCAGGAAACAACTGGTGAGAACCTCTTCAGAACACATTTCTTAGCAACTAATTAGATGGCATTTGAAAAGGGAAATGATAACCGTAGCTTTCTGTTTCGTTCTGCACCTGGGCAGCTGCAGCATTTTACCAGCAAACTTGGAGTCACTGTTGCCTGGAGGAGGGCTTTGAAAAGGCTTTTACAGAAGGATAATTTTGCTGATACACCATTTTGTCTATTTTTTTTCTTCCTCTTTTTTGATTTTCGTTTCAAAAGAACATGCTTTTTATTTTTGTTTCTTTGGTATTCAGCTGCTTCCATTGCTCAGTCTAAGCCATAATCTAGTTTGAGACTGTGCAACTACTGTGGAAATGAGATATATGAACAAACACATTTCTGATTTCTAAGCACCACAGAGTCTGGCTTTGTGCGTCTAAACTACATTCCCAAAAAGAGAAATTCAGAAAAAGATTGATTAACATAACGAATTGCAAATTTTCATGGAGATCCTAATGTGCCTCTAATAATATTCAGTGCATTACAGACTGGAAAGCAAATCATCAGCAAATGTGCCAAAAGAGAGGGCAATACAGGGAATAAAACATCCTGTAACTTCACCATCTAGTAGGCATGTGTATGGAAAATGAGCTGTTTGGGTTTTTTTTTAATTACTGGTATCATTTGACTTGCACAGTACTCAAAGGAAGATCAGTACACATTTTGCATAGGGGTATCCTTATTGTTAAGGAGTATATAATTTTCATTTCATTATTACAATTAGATCATCCAATCCAGTTTATTTCCTGATCGGTACAAAATAACAGTGCATGCTCCAAATGTGAACTTAGTGCTGCTTGCATCCTCAAAATTAAAACCATATCCTGACTCCCATATTCTCATTATGTAGACACAGCTTGGAAACTCTCACAGATGAGGTGTTGCACCCAGCTTTGGACTCTGAACTCTAAACTGTCAAATAGAAGGAGATAAAATAAAAAATTGAAAGGTTGATTGTTGGAATATTTTTTTAAAATACTTTTTATATCCTCAGGGCTGTAGGTCATAAGCTATATGGCTATCAGTACCGGGAAAACATTGTGGAAAAGCTGAGGAAAACCGCGGAACATTGTGACTGTCTGCAGTGTTTCTTTATAATTCATTCCATGGGAGGTGGTAAGGAATGTCTTTATAGTGAGTATGGTTGCAGTAGCCACAGATGAAAAAGAAAAATATGTATCTTGAAAAGAAAATAAATATAATAATTCACATTGTTCAGAATGCGTAATAAAAAAAACACAGACCAATTAAGTGGACCTGTAATGATTTATTACTTATTTTGTTAGACCACTAAGGAGCCCTAATGTGTTACCCAGAGCAAAAATGCTGCTAAAATTTTAAATATGACGCAGTGGATGGATCAAGACAGGTACCAAAGACAAATAAACTCCTTGGAATTACTGATCAGAAGAAGGGTCAGTGGCCTCTGAACACTGATGTCGTTGTAATCAAGTTGATTTTAATCATGGGGAAAGCGTTTTCTGAAAGGCTTGAAGGAGACTTAAAATGTTGCTTTAGAAAAATTTTGTTTTTCTGTTTTCCTTCCACATAATTCTCTTGAATCCAATCTAGTTACTTTGTTAGTAAGTCAAAAGGGAGAATCCTTTGCCACTAAGCCTTCCTACCCCAGAAACCTGGGAGCAGCATGTATTATAACTGGCTATGATGTGGAAAAAGACACAGAAAATAGCTCTAAATATGAAGCAAGAGCTCTGTCAAGGGCCTTTTTTGTGGCCGTTTGCTTAATTTCAGAGACCCTGCAGATATTGTTTCTATTATTACAGAAAGTTGCTGTCTTGTTCATAAGAATAAATTGTCTACCACTGAGAATGTAGCTGCAAATTCAGAAAAAGATCACAGTTCAGTTCTCAAATTTGAGCTCAGTGCTGTGTTCTTAGTGATAATGAGGAAAAAAGCTTGTGTGCTGGTAGAAAGGGATGGTTCTGTTTTGACTGGAGAATGAGAAAACTTTATAAAGAAACCCTAAAAGGAAAGAAAGTAATTGTTTGGGGCAGTTCAATGCTTTTAAGCAAATGTTTTGTTTCAAAATCCAAATAAAAATTTTAAAATAAGAAATAGAAGTACCAGCTTGGAAAATGTTGGTTACATAATAGGACTTTTTGGATTGCAGAAATTTTTGAGATTGTATACTTCATCCTGAGTGTTATACTGTGGAAAATACTTTTTTTACTTAATTATTTTCCTGTCTAGGAAAAACCTTCTTGCCTTAAGTTACGTTTGAGTAGCCTCCACTGTCAGCCAAATATTTCAGAAAATATTCATTAACATATATAATTGGAAAGTTGTATGTCTCCAATATATGAGTCTTAGGGCCTAAGATAACATGGGGAACCTTTTATCTTCTCTCATTCTGTTTTCGTTCATAATTAGGGACAGGATCTGGTCTTGGAACTTTTGTACTAAATTTGCTTGAGGACGAATTCCCAGAAGTGTATAGATTTGTTACTTCAGTTTATCCCTCTGGTGAAGATGATGTTGTTACTTCTCCATATAACAGTGTTTTGGCTATGAAGGAGCTTAATGAACATGCAGACTGTGTGTTACCAGTAGAGAATGAAGTAAGAATATTATATTTCTGTCTTTTTTTTTTTAATTAGACTGCGCAAAGGAAATCTTTCTCCCTTTTCTGTTTTGATTTGAATACCAAGTCTTTAAAGAATAATGTAATTTTTAAAGTAATAATTAAAGTTCTAAGTCACTTGCAGGCTTTTGAAATGAACATGAGTATCACTAAAATGTTGCTCTGCATCTTCCAAGTAGTCTAGAGTGAATTTTTTTGTCTTTTTCAAGGTAAACATTGAAAAGCTTCTATTTACTGAGACAGTGTCTTCTTTTAGCAATCATTTTGTGCGTAGTATTGATAGTGTTGCAAGAGAAATGACAAACCACTCCAAATTCCAACAGACTTAACTGTGCTGATTAGTGATAGGAGAACCATAGGCATACCTGACCTTGCAAAGCACTAGACTCATTTGAATCTAACTTTGGTGACTGTCTTGGTGTTTGTTTACGAAAAAAGCAAGAGAAAGTGATATATAGTTAGAGAATATATTTTTCCTTTCACAGGTATTATGGAAATTTAATATTCATTTTTAGAGGATAAGGATTTTAAACAGTTGAATAAAATTCAAATTTCTGAGTCAAGCTTTATACATACTTGTGACATGTAAGGAACAGGCTTTTAGAAACACTTCAGTCAACTGGAATTGCTCAAAAGTTGGACTTAGATGTATCAAAGGTATAATCTTTGAGCTAACAGTACCATGTGTTGGCTTTTAGGATTAATAGAAGTGAAAAATTGGGGTACTGAATTTGCAAGTTCTTTGCTCAAGACTACTTTCCTTTTTTTTTTTTCTCTCTCAAAGTCTCTGTTTGATATAGTTAATAAAATTAATCAGATGATCAATTCTGGGAAGCTGGGGTCAACCTTGAAGCAAAACAGCTTGGTAACATCAAGTGCAGGCAGTGTAAAAACTCTCCAAGAGAAGCCATTTGATGCAATGAATAATATCGTAGCCAACTTGCTGCTGAACCTGACAAGGTAAAGTTACAGGTTATTCCTCTGTAAAAAAGTAGTATTGCTGGAGGTGGTGTTTGCTGCAAATATGCAGATCTGGATCAGCTCGAATAATATAAATTGATTTTCATTTGATATGAGTCTTCTCTTTTTAAGAATTGGTTACTAGATGCTGAGGTACTTGGAAGTATTCAGATTGTAGTGGTGTTGCTTTAGCCATGACAGTCTTAAAACTGAAGTAAATTTGTAGGCAGAAGGATATTGTTTTCCATTAGTGCTTAGTGGAGCCCAGAAAGGTTTGTCTTTCTAGCCCAGTTGTATTACATTATTTATAATGTCAGATCATTTTTGCTCCTAAGTGGTCTATTACTGCAAGAAATATACTTCTGGGGTATTGGCCTGTTTTTCTTTTAAACAGCTTGTCAGGAATGCTAAGTCACACATGTTTTATTATAGCTTGTTTAGTAAAACTGGTATTAATTAACTGGTATTAATCAACTATGTCCACATACTGAAAAACAGTGCTAAAGACTGCAATTGAGAAACAAGGTCTTATTCTTGATGATTTATTGTTCTTTAATGAGAAGTATAAGTAAATAAGATTTAGCACTGATTCTGCCAGATTTGAAAGTTTTGTAATTATACGTGAAGGGTTTCTTGAATGCTGTGTTTTACTGTTTTGTTGTACAGAACAGTTGAAAAATAGATTTAATGGAGGTTTACGTTATAGAATTGATTTCCTTGGTTTATAATAGTTTTATAATGGTTTGTTAATTTTCAGCTCTGCTAGATTTGAAGGTTCCCTAAACATGGATCTTAATGAAATCAGTATGAATTTGGTTCCATTTCCTCGACTTCATTATTTGGTTTCAAGCTTGACTCCTCTGTATACGTTGGCAGATGTTAATGTACCTTCTAGAAGGTAGGAAAAAATATTATGGGAGTTTCACATTTAAAGCTTAATTTCTGAGTCTTCCATAGTTCTCATTAAAAAATTTCATTTTGTAGCAAAACTAAGGGTGGAAGTTGTAAAACTGTTAAGTCTGCCACATTTTCAAATTCATCCTGTTGATTTTTGGAACATCTGTTGTCTCTTTTCTCTGTAATGGTCGAGCCAGTAAACTTGACATCTTTTTAATCTCTGCTGGGAAATCCTTTTTGGAAAAATTTATTACTTAGAACCCACACCACAAGTTCTTTTGAGTAACAGTTTGCACTTGACTGACAAAATACTGTAAAGACAAACAAGGAATTAAACTAGACTCTTTGGGAAGTAATGGCATCTTAATTGAGTCTGGAGGTACAGTGTGCCTGTTTATCAACTTATTGTAATGGTAAGCTGACACTTGTAAAGTTCTTTGAGCTATTTATCCCTCTGACATAGCAGAAAAATAACTGGTTAAAATAGATTTTACTGGGTTTAGTGAATTAGGTTCAGTCAGCAAGAGGTCCAAATGATGATAGAAGCAACTAAATGATGATAGAAGGAACTAAAGGTAAGCGATGAAAGTATGCAAAGCAGAGGAGAGGGCAGGACCACCCCTATTCTGTGATAGCAAGTTGTGACAATCAGTTGTATCTGTTGAAAACATTCCTTGAGGAGACAGTACAGTGCTGGGGGAAGGAAGCATACTATCGGGAGATGCTCAGTCAAGGATGTCTCAGAATGAAGTGGGAACAGTAATATTTTTGTTCCTTTATTTAGTTATTTTTTTTGTAATAGGCAGATTGTGGCAGAGGTGATATAAGAAAAAAGAAATAGAGGTGATGAATGCAGAGAGTTTGAGACAAATGGAAAGAATAGCTTAGATGTTGTGGGTCCACAGGAACGTCAAGACACTATCTTTGATATCCCACAGTACAGTGAAACTTGCTTAAGGAAGTGAAGAGAGAAAAAATATGATCAGCAGTCATGCGTGATAAAATTAGAATAAGTAGACAAGTATGTATACTGTCTTTTCCTAAATCATTAATCGAAATCAATACCATTCTATGATTCATTGATCCTTTTAAATAATGAATTATAATAGGCAGATAACCAGTTCTGTAAGGGTCAGCAGCACTTTGATATTCCTTGTCAGATCCTTCACTGTGAGGTTGTCCATTCAAATTGTCTTAAGACCTTATAACTATTGACCTCAAATTGCCTTTATAAAGGCAACTTCTCTGACTCAACAGTGGCTTGTAACATGAGGGAGAAGAGTAAAAAATGGATCCAGTGTATTTTTAAAAACTTGCAATGCCAAAATATGTATATGTAAAAGTTTGAATCTTTTTCCTGTGATTTATGGTCCCAGGTTAGATGTACCTTTATCTACAGAATTTTATGAACTTTCAAACCCTCCAGGTGGGTGTTCTGAAAAGCTTTCATATCCTACTTTAGCAAGAGTAGATAACTGTTTTCTTTTCACCTAGGTTGGATCAGATGTTTTCAGATGCATTTAGTAGAGATCATCAACTAATTCAAGCAGATCCAAAGCACAGCCTCTACCTTGCCTGTGCACTTCTTGTTCGAGGAAATGTGCAGGTTTCAGACCTTTGCCGAAATATTGAAAGGTTTGTAATACCACACAAAGTAGTCATGGGAAACTGTTGTCAGTCATCCAGAGCACTCCAACTTTTCTTTTTAAGAGTTTCCATACAAAATCAGTTTACTCAGAAATATTTTTCTGAATTTTAGAAGGGAAGAAAATGTAATTAACTTATGCAATGAGTGAGAATAAGTCACAGCATTCCTGGATTTCCAAATAAAGGGAGCTGACTAGATATCCCTGTACTGCTCCTCCCTTTCTCAAAAATGCAAAAGAAAGCAAAGCCCAACCTTCCACGGGTCTCCTGACAGTAAAGAATGTTGGAGGAGTAAGTTCTGTAGTAGAAGTTTGTTTTTACTGAACGGAAGATATCTCTCTTTCATGGTTACTTTCATATAGATAGGAAATCATCCTTATTTTAACAACTCTGTATTGTTAGCACCCTCTTTCTACCTTTTACACTATTGACCTACGTAGATATAACAGGAAAGGCAGGCAAGCTTCACATACAGAAGGGAATTTATAGGCAGACAGGGAAGCATGGGGAAAATTTCTGAGAATCTAAAGCATTTAACTTATTTCAAAACTACAGGTGAATTGATTGTCCCCACAGAGTATTAAGCTGCCCCTTTCCTAAATTTCAGAGGGCTTGCAGTCTCTTTTATAGAAATAGGTACTTGTAACTTCACTTTTCAAATCCTGATATATTAAATTAACAAAACAGAATTGGTGTTTGCAATTTGACTTTCAAACAGACTCAGTGTTTTAGTCTGAAGTCTAAAATGTCTTACTCACAATGATAGTTATAACTGTCCTGCTTTGTTCTGGAAGCTTAAATGTTAACCTTTTCAGATTGTTCATTAAGACAGAAAACTTAGCCTTCATGTTCTTTACATTCCTTAGGTAACTAAATTTTTGTGTCACAGGTTAAAACCTTCTCTGCACTTTGTTTCCTGGAATCAAGAGGGCTGGAAAACTGGTTTGTGTTCAGTACCTCCTGTGGGCCATTCCCATTCACTTCTGGCTTTAGCAAACAACACCTGCGTAAAACCAACTTTCATTGAACTCAAGGAGAGATTTATGAAGCTCTACAAGAAAAAGGTGCAACTCTTATTGTAATATCCGTAGTCACTAATCATTAGCATCTTGTGTTATTGAGAATCAAATCTTAGTATGGCAAAGGACTGCTTAAAATTAACAGCCCAAGATTTTTATTTATGTTACCTGAAAAGGAGCCATTCCAACAGCTGCTTCTTAAAAAGCGTAAATCCCTTATTAATCTGTACCTACCTGACAATGTCACAGAATCATAGAATGGTTTGGGTTAGAAGGGACCTAAAAGGTCATCTCATTCCAGCCCCCCTGCAATGGGCAGGGATACCCTCCACTAGACCAAGTGTCTCAAAGCCCCATCTAGCCTGGCCAGGAACACTTCCAGGGATGGGGCATCCACAGCTTTACTGTGCAGCCTGTTCCAGTGCCTCACCACCCTCTAAATAATTTCTTCCTCATATCTAATCTAAATCTTGATTCCCACCAAGCTTTTCTCTCACTTCCCTTCCTCAGCAGGACAGGAGGAATATGCAATGAAAAACTTGTAGGTCAAGATAAGGACAGGGAGATCACTCACCAGTTACTGTCGTGCAAAACAGACAGGGAATATTATTTTAATTTACTGCCAGTGAATAACAGAGTAGGACAGCAGGAAATAAAACCAAAACTGAAAACACCTTCATCCCCACTCCTCTCCCTTCTTCCCAGTCTCGGAATTTCACTCCCATTCCTTCTTTCCTGATCTTGGTGTCTGCAGGGCTGTTTCTCTCACAACATCCTAAATCCAATCTCAGCTGTTGTGCATCCTTTTTACCCCTTCTTAAATATGTTGTCACAGAGGCATTGCCAGCATCACTAATGGGCTCAGCTTTAGCCAGTGGCAGGTCCATTCTGAGCCAGCTGGAACTGGCTCTGTCCCACATGCCGGCCGCTCCTGTTATCTTCTCACAAAAGCCACCCCTGCAGCCCTGCACTCCCCCTGCTGCCAAAACCTTGCCGCATAAACCCAATAACACGGTTTGTCCCCTAGGGTACACCTGACCAGTATGAAAAGATAGATGTTTAAGGAATCAGGAATATCAATTGTGATTCCATAGAGGATTGTTACTAAAGTTGTGAAGTGTTTAAACAAGGGGTGTCATGACATAAGTCTTTAAGTCTCCTTTCTACAGTGCTTGCACTTCCCCCTTCAATGCAGGCTAAATGGTACTTACTGAGCCAAAGCAATTAGGGGCCAAGAAAAATGATAACACTGAATTATTTTTTTTTTATTCTTGTAGGCTCACCTTCACCATTATCTGCAAATAGATGGGATGGAGCAAAGCTGTTTTTCTGAAGCTATGTCCTCATTGTCTGATCTAATAGAAGAGTACAATGAACTGGATGTGACAAAAGGTGGGCCTAGAACAGACCCATCAAGACTGAAGATAGCTGTTTAAAGAAGGAAAAACTGCTCTTTATTTTTTTGTTTAAAAAGAATGAAACACTTCCGTAAGCATCCAGCCACTTCAGTTAACCAGAATGACTTGCAGCATGCCTGACTGTTGTAATTTCAAAGTGGGACCAGGATAATGGCTTTCTCAGCTCAAGAGTTGTCATATTAAGTGATAAGCCCTGCCTGTAAGAAAGATTTGACAGCACCTAATTATAGCTGATATCAGTAAGAGCAGTAATCCTAACTGTGGAGTAAATTGACACACCATATGCTGTGAAGAGAAGGAAAAGAGGTTTTAGCAGCCAAAAATGTAATTCTTTTCTCAGACTTTACAGTAAACTAAAGGTAGGCCTTGCTTCAAAGAAAGATCACCATTGCTAGATTTGGTTTTTAATAAGCAGCTATGAAGAGAAGAAAAGCTTATGTAGTCTTTTCAAAGATGAAAGCAAGTCTCTAATGAAACTGCTTTCTTAAGCTTTACGGTGGACATTTCAGAATGCTCTAAGCTATGTTCATCATTTTAATATTTTTGCTTCTATGCTGTACTTAGCTATATTAGAGCATTCTGAGTTGATACCAAAATTAGCAATATCAGAAAATTCCACAAGATAAATTTGTTTCAAGTATTATACTTGGAGTATTAATTAACATATTATTTTAATGATTCATATTTATGAATGCTGAGTTGCACTTGATAATGAGATAATACACTATACCTCTGACCAAAACATGCACTTATAATGAAGTTATATATATATATATATATATATGTAAAGAATTATAACGACTGTTTGGAGAACAGAGTTTATAGACTTGAAAGAAGGCAAGTAAAATAGATGTTTTAATATTTATAATTATCAGGGTAAGCAGCTTTTTATATTACAGTAAGAACTTTTACAAAATAGAATATACAGCTATTTCCAGTTGCTTACCAACCTTGGCTGTCTTAAAACAGCAAGACTGGTGAACTGCTACAGATCAGAATGGATCAATACAATGATTTCTTGAAGCTTGAAGTCCTTCTAGCAGAGTTGGAGTGGGGGTATAAGTAAGCACAATTTTCAATGTATACGTCCAGAAGCATTCAATAAAACATTGTGCTAGCATTTGTTGAGAGCATTTTTTAAGAAAATGTTCTAAAAATAGTTTCCTTGAAATGTTGCATCTATTATCTGCAGTTGCCTGCCCACTTTTTTAGTCCTTTACACATGCATTGTTTATATTCACAACGCTAGAGAAACACTATCTGCTGCAAAAAGCAATCTGAGTTTAGAGTTGAATTCTTCATTTCAAACAGCACTGATGTGTTTTACTGTTGCAGATACATAGTCGAAAAGGTTAATTTAAGAATCAGGAATGATAGATGAAGTATTACAGGGTAATATTTTTTCTAATGGGTTAGAATGTTTTTTTTGTGGGCAGCACCTTGTTACAGTGAGGCATGAAGCTGTCTTGCTGTGCCTTTCTAATTACCAGAAGTTCTTGTTTGGACAGTACTAGTGTTACATGCATCCTTCCTAAGAGTGTATTTCCCCGTATAAAAACAGTTACATTAAAAAGATGCACTCTTGCTTGTGTTTTCCAGTGACATTTAAAAAATGAGTGAGTATTCACTTATATTATTTCACTGTTTATACTGCCATACATAATATAAACACTGCTGTGGCAGAGGGTTATGCTAACGCTTCTGGGTGTGAATGTGCTTTTGCATTGTCAGTGTGTTACAGTCAGTGGTGTAACTTCTCATAGGACTTTGAGTTCCGAAAACATATCTCCTGGAGCTCTGCAAATCCTCTGACATACGCACGATGTTATCCACATCATCTTCCACTTGAAGAAGCCTTCATTGGGACACTCAAACTGTACAGTGATCATTTTGGACTTATTAGGTATGCAGCACCTCTTGTCCAAGCACACCCCACAGAAAGTTAGTCTGTAGCTTTGAGTAGTTGAGCATCCAGAAAAAACTAGCTTCTCTGCTCTTGGAAGCTGGAATGTCGGTTGACATGTTTTTCCTTTTGAAATCTTTAATATTAGAACAAAGAAAAGCCTGAGTTTTCTACACATTAAAAACAGACCATATAAGAAATAGTTGCAACATTTACTTAGAAACATCTTAAAAGCTAGTCTTAAACTAACTTGGTCTGAAACTGCCTTATTTTTTCCTTTATCAGTCAACAAATAGAAAATACTTTTGGAGTGACTGTGCATCAGGACAGCACTAGCAGCACATCTATAGCAGGACATTACATTCTTTTGCTTGAAATTACACACCTGTAGTTTACTATTGAAGCCTGAAGATTGAATGTAGAAAACATAAGAGTTATTTTAAAACCCTTAAAAAAGAAAGAAGTAAATGTTTTATTAGTAGTTGCTAATACATCCATTTTTCCACTAGCTCCAGTATTTTCATTTTCTATTAAGAAATAATTTTATATTAGAAAATACCTTTATTTTCTTCAGCATATTAGTCAGACAAGGCTGGATGAAGCATAATCTCTTTTCTTTTTTCATCTCACATCTTCTGTTGTCGTTGGTCACTCTGCTGGATATGCCTATGCCACAGGTCCTGGAGCAGGGTGTCCAGGGAGTTGCCTGTACAAGGCACTTTTTCTTCAAGACTAGCGGTAAGCTTCTGTAAGCTAAGACAGCAATATATTATTTGTGCAGCAGAACAGACCCAAAAGGATGAATTGAAAATACAAGGATAAGACTTTGATTTCTGTTCCTGAAGGTACTTCTGGAGATAAACGTAGAAATGAGACATAAATAACATTATTCAAAAGCCAGCTGAGCTGCTGTTAAACTTTACCGACACTGGATACTCAGATCCTAGTAAGGACTATTATATTTCATATGTTATGTGACTCTCCAGTTCCGTGTAATGGAAATGTTATGTGGAGAGGGTTATCTGTGGAATTTTTATGGAATGTCCAGATTTTTTTTATTTTATTTCAGGCCAAACATGAAATTCAGCTTGTAAAGGGCTGCTGAAAACATTAATGTTCGTTTCTTTGTAGATACTGTGAAGACTTTAGAGTTCGTGTTGAGGAATAAAATACTCTAATCACTTCTAGATATCACCAAAAAGCCTGTTTTTCTGATGGATGAGGCCTGGATTAGGTGGAGTACACTTAAAAAAAGAAATAGAATTGCAGTGGAAAAGTTCATGGTGAAACTCTGCAAAAAAACTGTGTGGAATCTGGACATTTATGTAAGAGCAGAGGCAGAATTACCTGAAATTTCCAGAATTGCTGTCCGCGTTCCAGAATACCTGGAAAGTAGACAGCAATTTAAAGATCTCATTGAAGCAAGCAATTTAAAAGCCTTTCACAGAACTGCAACAAATAAAGGGAAGCTAAATGGTTGTTTATACTTGGTATATTTTTTAAAGTATGACCTAGTTACATCCTTATGTGTCTGAATTAGGTAAATCCAATTGAAACAGAAAGCTAGAAAACAAAACAAGAGCAGTAAAATGAAACTTAGCACTTATCCACACTAACGGAAAAAGGACTTTTCAAAACAGATATTGAGCCATCCATGGAGTTCATGCACAAGTTGACATGATACTTCTGCTGGTCTGGGAAATGGAAAGGGAAAGACTTTGAAACAATTTCAAGGTGTATTTCTTCAGAAGGTTCCTAAAGAACAGCATCCTTCAGCATGTACAGCCACCACAGGGACAGGGTGTTAGGTCCCTGAACTGAGCCAACAGGAAGCATTTGCAAGCTGGGTGTCTTTTCTCAAGGTTATTCTGCACAGTTGATTCAAATTCTGGAATGAATGTTGGCTTAATACTGTTCTCCAGGTATCCGAAATATATCTCCCCACAAACCCAGTTACTGTATGTCAAATGGTCAAATGGTTTGGTTGCCATTGTTTTCAATGTGTTCTCTCTTGAATCAGATTAACACTGTTTTCTAGAAAACAAATCACTCTTTGCTTGACATCAGTTGCCTTACGAAATGCATGTTTATACAACAACATTAAGGATATTTCTCTTAAAAGGCTTTGATATTAGATATAGGTATTGTATCATAATTTTGAAGTAGAAATTCTTTTTTATTTTTGCTAACTTGTATAACCATTGCTAATCTGTGAGAAGCTGTCCAAACTGAACTTCAGATTTTGTAAGCGGGTCTATTTATCTGCAGATTGACTTCTGTGCATCTGTCTGTTTACTCAGCAGCCTTTGAAGGTTTTCTGATAAGCTTTGCAATCCTTTTAGTTTTATTTTATTGACCCATGATGATGATTCAAGCTGCCACCAAATAAATGGCTCAGCTGTCTGGTACCCGTATTGGTTGTAATGAAGATGACTTTCACCATGGAAAGTTGCACATGCACAGGGGAGGAGATGGCACGAGCTTAGGCAGCTGTGGCCAGGGAAGGGCCAGGATAGCTGCTTCTGTCATGGTGCTTCGCTAAAGTGAAAAATAAAACTACAGGGTTAGCAGCAGAGCAAGAATGAGGTTAAAGGGAATATCAACTAACCCTGGCAGAACTGCATGGACAAGCTTGTGGATGTTTTTGATCAGACTGAATAGAGAAGAAAGTAAGGGGGAGTGCTGTCCTTACAGTGACCTCAAATTTGTCAGGAAAGCCACTAAGGCAATTTTTATCATTTTCTGCTTTCTATTGGAAGAAGAGGCCTGCAGCATGTTAATTTATGTATGTGAAAACCAAGACTCTGTACCACCAGAAAGCAGGAGAAAATGAGACAGCTCCCAAGCTGCGAAATGGCTGTCCACCAGCATCTCTAATTGGGCTGATCTGATGAGTAATAAACCTCTGCAGAATGATGCTTTGCCCAATCCCCTGGTGACAGAAGCCAAAAGCCTTTTTGCTTTTCACATTCATTAGGTTTAGAGAAAAGAGTCTGTGACCTGAGAGTAAGAGGGATAAGTGGGACAGAACAGTCACCCTGGCAATGGCCTTCAGTAAGAACTGAGAAAGTGCCAGTGTGTTGCCTGTCTGGCTGCTGGAGTCAGGGACACTAAATGCAGAAAGGCTCGTGTACAGAAAAGTTTACCGGTGTGGCCAGGCTCACCTGACATTAGTCTGTAGTTGGTTGATTGAAGCTGCTTGTGCTGTCCCAGGCCACAAATAGATTGTCCAGGCTTCTTTCTGCCCATGACCCTGGTGCAGGGACTCACTGCTAGTCTTGGTGTGAATACAGGTGTACATCCAATTGCACCACTGACACACAGGCACTTATAAAGTGGGTTAGGCTGGAAGGTCTGCCCGTTGGGATAATAAACTCCATTGAGCTCACATCCTACAGCTACCAAATCTGAAAATGGTGAACAACAGTTACTAACACAGGAGGAGCACATGGATCTTGCTTAATAGAGTGCTAAAATGTGGTCAGCCATAAATGTGGTCAGCTCTTTAAATCAGTCATCAACATGTCTGCCAATAACAGGCTTGTGCACAATGAACTGGTTTCACTAATGCATATGCAGGTAAGTTTGAAGCCAGTCCCAGCACTACTCTCAGATTCTCTGATTGAGCAATCAGAGAACTAAATTGGGATAAATTGCTTAGCACAGAGCTGTACAGCACCTGCAAGCAGAATTTTCCTCCAAAACTGTTTACCTGTATGGTCCCACCCTCCTGCATTTCAAGAAGGAAACGTGAAAGAAAACTTACATGCACACACGCCTTTTTCATACCTAGGCTCGTCTTCCGAGTAGTCACAGTAGAGACCTTTATGGGGATCACAGATGTCTGCTTCATTGCAGGGCTCTCCCGACTGCTTGGCACAGACTTTACAGCAGCCACAGCCATCCTTCACCAGGCTTACCCCAGGGGTGCAGGCTGGCACAGGCGGACATCTGCATGGCCAGTGACAAACCTCCTTGCGCTGGTGGACTTCACCAGTTTCTGAAGGTTTATCTCCAGGCTGCACTGGCGGGCTGTGGAAAAACTTACACACAGTGGGATATTTTGAGCGCTGAATGCATTATGTGTACGTGGAATAGCATAAAATGAAGCTGAGGTGGAAAACACTGTCACATTGGATGAAGACACATAACATTTCTCATCTCATGGGATTGAAAAGTGAAAGGCTGTGAGTTTGGGTAAGAGGCAGAGGACCATCTTCATCCACTGTCATGGATTGAGGTGTACTAACAGTGAGCCTGGCCTACTGCTTGCACAAAACACAATTCATTGGTCTCTCCTTTGCCTTCCATAGAACAAAACCTATAGTAGAACTGAAGTAGAAAAAACAGTGTTTTAAAGTAGGTGGTTTTATTTTAAGTATTCCTTCCTACAAACTTTTTATCAAATTAATTAACTTTTGATTCCTCACATAGTTTTATAACCAGCCACAGTCCTGTGTGCCAGTTCTGATGGCAAAAGCCTTTTAAAATAATGAACCTCTTTTGAATGTTATTTTTGGTCTAAAATTTGAATAGTTGTTTGGGAGTACGCATTATAATATTTACAAATTCACTTGTGCTACACACAAAAATTTAATCCTAATAAAGGAGGCTAGTAGTTGTACTGAGCTTAATAGGTTGCTTACTAAGAGTGTATTTATTTGCATGACTAAGTCCTCATTGAATCCAGGGCTTATGGAGCAAAGACATATCTCATTAAAGAGATTTGTATCAGCAGTAAGAAGTCGAGATCTAGCCAGAATTTACTGTTTTGCACATTCTGTCTCAGAATTCATGGGGGGTTTTGTTGTTTGGGGTTTTTTTAAGTAGAGGAAGACCTAAGTAGTTCTTGATTGGTTTATTTTTCTGAGGCATGGGGGAGATTTAAGTCAGCACAGAGTGTGAAAGGATCTATTTGAGACAACTATATTCTGTCTGCATTTTTTAAGAACTACATCTAAAACATAACACTTTAGATCTTAGCATTAGATCTTTTCATGCTGCTGATTTCAGCAGAAATGCAGATCATGCTATATTTATTCTCCACAGATGACTGGTTCCATAATTAAGTGGAGGCACACACAGCACTTGGCCACTATACAACGTAAGGCCTGGGAGCCCCTCTCATCAAGCAGCTCTGACTGCCCAAAGAGCAAAAGGGCAAGACAAGATCCAGCCCCTCATCAGGTACCAGTATCACCATCAAGCTTGCAGAAAAAAAATAAAATATGTAGCCTATATTTTTTTTCTGGGCATGTGAAGCCCAACCTATCAGTTTTTCTCTGTTCCTCCAAACCGCAGGGCTCTACTGATATAGAAATCACCTCCAGCAGAGATACTGAGGGAAAGCTCAGGAAGGGGTCATTCAGCTGGGTTTCCTTTCTGCTCAACTTTCAAACTGCAAATCTCTGCAGAATTCAGCATTTCATATGTCATAGCCCATGGAAGCTCTCACACTATAATTTACTGCATGCAGCAGTAAATGACCTTTTAAAAGCCTTTTTTCTAGCACTAATTTCCATTTTTCGTGGTCATTTACAACTATACTTAAGATATCTTAATCCACAGCTACTAATGAAGCTCCAAAGTAGTAGCTTTCAAGTTCCTTTGGCTGAATGATTTTTAAGATAGATATTAATTTACACAGGCAATTCTTATAGGAAATGAAAATTGAAGAATGTCGTGTGGCATTCCATGCAGCATGAAGAAGATAGTTTAATAAATGTGTAATTTTGCAAAAGGATTTCTTCTAATCCTTTCTACCTAAATGCAGCAATGATATAGAAGCAACTAACTTAAGTGTACTTTTTTTTAGGCAGCTAAGCATTTCCTATAAACCATAATGTTAATTTGATGAACATGTGCATTGAAATGTAAAGCTTCTTGAAGGATCATTATGGAAACAAGACACACAGGTGTACCTATACATTTAGCAGTATTCAAGACTGTATGGTCAGTTTAGGAAACACTTCCTTGCTGGTTTTTTTCTTTTTAAGCAGAGTATTATTATTATTATTATTATAATCTGGCCATGTGCCAGCTATATGAGGTTATGTGGCTTGAGTCAGACACCACATTTCAAAATGGGTATGTGTAGCAGGAAGTAATCTTACGTGCTTCAGCCAATATGTTTAATTTGTATTACAAATTAAAGAATGCTTTAAACCTACAGAATTCTACCTAAGTGATTTTTCTCTCTTCTTTTAGGAGAAGATGTCAACTGAAAGGTGTGAGACTACAAAGTTCCCCAGTAAGAAAAAACACCATCAGGCAAATATCTGACAGTTTTAGCAGTGGAATTACCGAAAACTTTGGTTTAGCTGAAAAATCTTGAATATTAAGTTACAATGAAAATGTAAAGTTTGCTTGTCAAGTTTACAGGTCAAATATTTTTCCAATTTGTGCTTCCCCGAGTTTCTATACCAAAGCTATTCACATCACAGAAGCCCCTTGCATACTTTTCCTGATCTTATGGGCAGATCAGAAAATGAGACCATTGTGTAGGTACCCTTCATGTGTTGTTTGTTTTCTTATGTGTTAAAGATTGAACAAGGTCAGTATGGCATAAATAAGCAAAGAGCAGAAGTAGGCAATGTATTATCGCTAATGTTCAGTTTTCTTAGTCTGGCTCTAAATATGCAGAAAGTTAGCGGAGGGAGACAATCATTTGAAAATTCTCCATTTGACACTCATCTTGATCATAAAGGACAAATTTTCAAAATTGAGTAAATAAATAATGAAACTGGCCTTTGACGCAAATACCTTTACAAAAAGCTATCACTTAAAATTTTCTTATAAGAGACAAAGCATAACACAGCCCAGGTGCCTTTCTCTTTGTAAAACTAGCCTGAAGTCAGACCGCTGTGTGTATGTATACATATTTGCACACACATATATACATAGATATATGAAATATGAGCATAAGGAATACTTCCTTATGCATCAGATAATCATTTGTGCTTAAATTTAAAAAAAAAAAAAAAAGGCAAGGTCACTGGCAATTTAAGCTTCCCTAACACTTTTTTTCCCACTAAATCATATTAATGTACAGAGAGAAAAAAACCACCAAAATCAGGACTGATGCAGTAAATAAGCTGCAAATGAAATTTACTCAGGAATAGGGAATGGCTGCTTATTCTTTATGAGGAATTTGCTTCTCTGAAATTTAATTTGTTGTTAAGCAAATAAAAACTTTTAACCAGAACAAGGTGAAGAAGGGAGAAATCTTTTTCTTCTTTTTAATGAACTTACCTGTTGCGTACAAGGGATGATGAAGATGGTGGGAACAAGGAGCCACCGCATGTTCCTGCACATTCAGAAGTGAAACTGAGAGATAGGGAACAGGCTGAGCTGTGTCAGAGGAAGCACTGAACACAAAGCTCTCCTCTGTCTCCCTTGCCAACCCTACTTTCCCCAGCACATGCACGAACACATACACGCATTCACACTTGAAATTCTCCACTTCATACAGAACCAGCTTCATACTGAAATTTCCAACTGGTCTTTTCTCTGCCCAGAGCTAGAATACAGATTTTCACACCCTGCTTGATCCCATCCAGCTGATTCAGCCAGACTTAATTGAGGTCAGGTGGGGTGACATCTGATTCTTGAAATCTTGCTACTGGAAATGTAGTGTTATTATTGTCTTTAAATCCATATTACAAGAATTTCTGAAATCTGAAAGGCAGAGCTCCAAATACATGCATTTTTTGAGAAAGAGAAAGAAGAGTTTCTTGAAATTTCTGATCAATTGTGCCTAACAAATCATAGCATAAAAATTAACAGTCAGTACATGCTTTCTAAATACGGAAAGATAAACTATAGTGTGTTATAATGCTACTGCATGTTCTGCACTGCTTATTTCTATGGAATCCTACTGGGCAAGCCCAAACTATAATGTACTTTTCCCTGAAGTATGCACCTTGTCTTACGGTTGTGCCACCACCTAAAGACAATATTGTTCAAATCTTCAAATTTCCTCCCCCCTAATACTATCAAGGTGATGTGCTTGATTTTTAGGCTAAAAGGTGAGAGTCTCCAGGATAACATAAAACCCCCAGCCCTGCAGCATCGATGTTGGTGTTGCCCTGGTGAATGCTCCTCCTCTCCTTTGCATTTGTCCTTGCTTAGGCACCTCCTGTGAAGCCCAAGCATTACTAGGGGAGGCTGCCAAAGACCACACTCACAGCAGCCATGTGTTAACAGAGGCAGTAGTAGGAGTATGGAATCAAATCCAGAACAAAAAATTCTGTTTTGCTCCCAGACTTGGAGGACCACATGCTCTCCGCATGCAGTTACAAATGCACCCTGAACTGCCCTTCCAAACTCTTGAGGAGTCAGCTGTAAGCCGCTGAAAATCTACTTTTCTTTGGCACAACCAGTTTGTCACATAATTCAAGATAAAGTCCAGGCAGTACCTAGGTGACAAGTGGATGCTGCAGATCAGTTCATTCCAGTGATGTTTCTCTGCATGTGCAGCAGTGCAGACCGGGTCTGACTCAAGTCTTCCTTGCGCTTCCCATTAAAATCTTATGAATGTAGACCCAGGTTTCTCAAACATCTCTTCTGAATACTATCAAAACAGAGGTTTTTTCATAGAATCAGAAGATAATTGAGGCTGAAAGAGACCCAGGGGATCTCTAGTCCAATCCCTGCCCAAGCAGGGTCAGCACTGAGATGAGACTAGGTTACTCAGGGCTCTGTCTGTTTGGATCTGGAAAACCTCCAAGGGTAGAGGCTGCCAAATCTTTCCTGACAGCCTTTCAGAGTAATGCCAGCTGTCTGAGGAGGTTCCAGATACAGTTTTCTCCTGCAGCCCCAAAGACAACCGTCTCACTCTCCTGTCTGGAAGAAGTGAGGAAGGTCAGAGGACTAGCACATCGATTCTCGTCCTCCTGGGACTGCAAGGGTAGCACACAGCATTCATTTGTGCTGTTCCTCTTTGCATTGCAGAAATAAAACATGTGGCCAGTGTAGAACTGGGAATGCTCTGTGTGAGCTGGCAAAGACTGGTCTGATGTGGATAATGGTCCCCAGTCTTGGGAAACAGGAGACAGATGTTTCTGTGGGACTAACCTTTGGTTTTATATGGTGTATTTTGTTGGAATTACCCAGATAACGTGATATCTTGAGCTTTAGAGAGTGAGACTTTGAAACTGAGGTTTGAGTATAATTAAGCTGATTGACAGAAAATATGGGTTTGAAAGGAGTGGGAGGAATGGTACTCCCTGAGGAAGACATTCTGGTGATAGAACACATTAAAATGTGATTTTAGGTGTCTGGATGGTTGTTCACGTGTGCAAAGTAACCAGTGTACTTCAGCCCAAAAAGGGCCTCCTGCTAGGAGCAGGACCCCTGCTGGGACCGCTCGGGTCTCCAAAGCAATGCCATGCCTTCACTGCCTTTCCCTAACAAATACTTTAAATGAGACTGTCTGGACCTTACAGTACCTGCAGTACCGACCCCTGTTGCAGGGTTCAAATTGTGAACAATTTCCATTGCATTTCTGTAGG
>NW_020897691.1:34360584-34553899 GCF_003984885.1 Neopelma chrysocephalum
TGACCACATTGGCCTGTATGCCTTATGTTTATACCCCTCCATCAATAGACCCCTGCATGTATAATAAGTAGCCATAAGACCACAAAGACAGCAGCTCTAACTCCTATGCATAAATAGTGCACTGATGCTTTGACTGAGTATTAGGGTCAGTGTCTCTGCTAGTATTGGCTCTGATTTGAAGAAATGGAGGTTATATGCCCTTTTCTTCTCCTGAAGATCTTTAGTGATCCCCCACAACTTAAAAATTAATGTTTTTAATGCCATGGGCAGACTCAGCAGTAGTTTGTTTGTAGGCATCCTTCTTGCCAAATCTCCCTTGCAGGTTTGATTACATAAAGTATCATTCATTTCCTGAACTAAACCTCCTCTGCTATCTGGTGCCATTCTAATACCACCCTGAACGGAAATGTAATTTAGTTGTATATTCAGTGATCTCTACATACTGCACATATTTCTTTGGTGCCAAAAGATCATCTTCCTGTCTGTGAAATACGCCATGTAAAGCCATTGTCTTAAGAGATGGAAAAGTATGAAATACAAACCCATAAATGAACATAATCATGCATTCTAACTGGATACAAAGTCTTAGACAAAATGCCAGAGGGATTCATTACTGATATTTGTATGGGCCAGGATTTTCAATACTCCCTACTGGGCCCACTGCAATTATTGAGATAAAATCTATGAAAGCCAGAGTTGGGTTTGGTCATTCCTAATACTTGGGTTCCAGTCCCAGATACACACCAAATTTGGGGAGTTACCTTTTGGCAGGAAGGTTTTAGCATGTTGGCCTGTTTTGTCACTCTTTGTGCATGGATATTACAAAGAGACTCCTCTGTTTCAGTCAGTCAAACCTACTGGCTGTGTCTCTTCATTCAGAAAAAAACCCAAACAGATGGGTAAAAAGAAATAGGCCCTTGGCTCACCCTGTCTCACATGCTGTTTGCTCACTCAGGCAGGCTTTGGAAAGAAGCTGCCTTCTTCAAAACAACTGTGCTCCAAAAACACCAGTGGACTTCACTAAAAGGTCTGCTTTCTATTGCTGGCAGCTTGGCCACACCGAGGCACAGACATCTCCCTGCTAGGAGCGGCAGAGTTTGCTCCCAGGCAGCATGGAGTGCCTCAGGTCCTGGGCTTAGCCATGCTCAAAAGTGCAGTGAAGTTTCCAGCTGGATGCCTGAGGCCAGGAGCTGTGATGGTCTTTGAGAAGGAATCACCTGCCCAACACCTTTGTGCTCTTGTGAGGTCCCTTCCTTCTTTGCTGGTCAGCTGCTCAACTTCTGCAAATTTAAGTAATTTTTGCTCCTCCTCACATTGAATTTCAGACACAAGTTGCACTCAAAAATGCCCCATACCTCTCTTCCTGGAGTACCTACAACAATAGCACATTTCCCAATGAGCTGAGTAAGGAACTTTTCCCAGGCTGACAGTGGTCTTCCAGTGGGACAAAAATTCGTCTTGTCCTGCATACCCACTTCAGCAAGGCCATGTGCAACTGAGGTCACTGTTGGAAGGGTAGAAATGCTTTGTACAAGGGCAGCGACAATGAGTTCCCCACAGTGTGCTGCTGTTTCTATTTCAGCTGTCGTCTACTTACAAACTAATTTATAAAGCTTCTCTGAGCTATAACAGGCTGCCTGATTTAGGAAGATATTTACATGCAGGTTTAAAATTATAGGTCCCATTTTCAAAACCTTTTTTTCAAAAAAATTTCCCGTTTATGCAGGTAGTTGTCTATATTCTATTTTATTTTAACAGGCCACAAACACAGAAGAATTGCCATGAAGTCTGTATTCCTAAGAACACAACTCTGAAGTGTTTCATCTTTCTTTGACTGTCAACCATGTGCAACAAGGAATTCTCATAATTGTTTAACTTGAATATTTTTCATCAAAGAGAGCCTGAGTTTTCATGTTTCTGGTTAACAGATCATTTAAAAATATCTATATACACACAGGATCAGTCTGTGCTCTGCCTAGCTCTGTGAGGCAGGCTCTATGCAATTAATCCGGAGAGGCACTGCCTGCAAAAAAAAAGAGGCCAAAGTGAAAGTGGAGACAGGAATAAAAATGAAGACAAATTGGGAACCCACCAATAAAGGCAAAGTAGTGCAACTGTGCTTAGCTAACCTATTACATGCTAGAATTGGCCAAATTCCGCATACAGTGCAGTGGCTCTGCTTTTTTTAGTGTGATGCTGAATTCACTGTAACAAAATAAACTCAGATCAGCCCAAATTGTATCTGTAAATCAGCTTTTCTCTTCATAGACCAGTTCTTTGGGCACCCCAACACTGGCAGCTCCAGCCTCCCCTACTTTTCTCCCCCGCAGCTGGCCTGCTTTGCAGAGAGCAGGCAGCCAGCTGCTCCTCAGGGAGAAGCGCTGTCAGGATAAATATTTGAGCAGGGCAGCCAATTCCACATGTCAGGAGACATGCGAATGTCCACTGAGACTTATACAGTTCTCAAAGGGTTTCCATTGTTAGTTATAGGAGGAAATAGTAAAGCAGGTTCCCAAGCTCCTGGGCTATTTACATACGTAGCTTGCGTGCCAGATAAAAAACATTCCCAATGGAAATGAAAACAAGGTTCCAGCCAATGTCCTACCCAAACCATCCTTGAGGGTAAGGCATGAGAGAGACACTGAAAAAGAGTTTTATTTTTCCCCAAACCACCCATTGGGGATTTTTTTTAATTTTATTTCATTGCCGGTACCTAGTTTACTAACCTTTAAAAAAAAAAACCACATAAATACTGGTGCATTCACATTGCTATCTCCCAGAGATACATATAAATTGCAGGGCACTGGCTTGATCTGGTGCCCATTTTTCATGGCAAGTGTCTTGGGAAGTAAAAAAGCCCCAGGGAGGGGAAAGAAGGCTGCGCCTGCTCCTCTCCTTCCTGCTAGTGCAATTACCTCCACTTCTTTCCCCTCATGTATGAAGGCCACCTCCACATCCCTCCTCCTGCATACAAGGAAGCTGCTCCAAGTTTCAGGGCTGAAAGGATTTATCCCTTCATTGGATAGGTCCATTAAAAATAGCAGAAGCTGGGGACTGGTGGTGGAGAGTCCAAAGAGCAAGTGCTGGTTGAGCACATCAGATCTGGCTAAGGTCCAGGGTTCACAAAGATGGTAACAGCCTGTGTTCAGGCTCTTGTAAAGGAAGATTTTGGAAAGGACATAAGAGAGTTCTTACCCCAGTCCTCAGGCTGTGTCTTTCAGGTATCAAAGAGAGAAAAAAATCCATTCCTCTTTATTTTAAGAGTGTGGAGAATAGTGTGAAATTTCTTTGTGTTTCTACTTAAGAATCTCACCTCAGCATATTTGTATGAAAGAGTGAAAAACCTATGGGAAACTCAGTTTAAACACTCATGTTTGGTTCCTTTTAATTTTCCTCTATTTAAAAAGCATCAAAACCTACAAAACCCCATCAAAACCAATGAAAACTCCGCATCAACTCCAGAGTACTTGCAAGCTCGCCTAGCTTGAAAGAAAATATGGCTGAGTTGTGTTGGTTTGACCACCTCAACAATTCAGTTGTATAGTTATCTTTCCTTTTGCATGCCTACAGCAGAATTCCCTGTAAATCATTAGGGTAAAAGGAAACAACCACCTCTGTTGCACAACTGTTGCAACAACCTCTGTGTCCATTTACTTCATCCCAATGCTTTTGTCCAAATAACTGATAATGGTTCACCGTTATCACATGCTG
The DNA here is from genome assembly GCF_003984885.1 of Neopelma chrysocephalum. Taxonomy (NCBI): domain Eukaryota; kingdom Metazoa; phylum Chordata; class Aves; order Passeriformes; family Pipridae; genus Neopelma; species Neopelma chrysocephalum. The sequence continues at coordinate 34,364,296 of NW_020897691.1, forward strand.
AAGGAGAAGAGATGTCAGGCAGGAGTCAGCAAGTAGGTTGCCCAAACCTCATTTGCCATGTGGGTGGAAGTAGGGGAAACAAAAAAAACCAGGAAGGGATTTAGGCAGAAGTCTCCTAGTGAATGACTGTGCCTGACTTATTCATTTCCAAACCAAAAAAAGCCATAGGAGAGTTCAAACATAAACAACTGAATAATGTGTCTGAGATCCAAGGCTCTCAGTATGTTTTACATAAAGAATTATTTCGTTTGCATTTTCTATAAGTGAGTCATGACCTATTGAGAGCTACAAACCTCTCCATATTGCTTCTTCAAAAGTAGGACCTCGGAGATGTTGCCTTACTTTTTTTTCTGCATTAAAATGCTGGTTCCCCATGTGGTGGGAGACATGGTGCTGACTCCTGGTGGGACCATGCAGTGGCAGAAAGTAAAACCAGGGGAATTTAAATGGCAAAGGGGAGAGAAACAGAAGGTTTAGTGCTGCTGGCGCCAGACCATTCATGGGGCTGGTGTCCCCTCATCACTGCTCTGATCTGCTGCCTCGAAGACCTCAGATAGGGCTGAAGGGTGAAGACACTGCACCTAACAGCTTGTCTTGCCTCTCCTGCTGACCAGTTACCAGAGAGAGGAAATCCTGGAGGTACCTGGGCACACACCCAGGAGGCCTCTGGATAAACCAGGTATGGCCCTGCACTGCAAAGCTAAGAAGTTTTAGGAAAAGACAAGAAAACTTTTCCAGTATAATTTAAAGCAAAAAAAATTAGGGTTTTCTTTTATATAACCTCAATAATCCATCTATCCCTCAAACCTTGTCTTTTAAAATCTCTTGCAGACCACCTTAAATTCACGGGAGAAGTACTCAGTCTTGCATTAGGTACAGCCCTGCCATCTGTCGGATTTTTTTTTTAAATTAAACTCTTGTTTAATATCAGAGGAAAAAAAATACAGCAGTGGCTTGTTTTTTTTATTTCAGTCAAATATGTGTTTGCTTTCCTGAAAGAGTTCAGAAACCAGCAGCAACCCTGACACTTCCCAGGGAATCCAGTTCATCTGGGACCCCATCCAGACAGCCCAAGGCTGCGGTCCTGCCTCAGAGCCTGTCTAGCCAAAGGTATAAACTGGCTTCAGTGATGGCAACATCCCACTTCCGTGGGCACCTTCCTGCATGAAAAGTGAAAGGTTGCTTTTAAGGGAAAAAGATTGGGTTTTTTCACATAAGACTAACAGGTAATCCCAAAAGACCCTTTAATCTAACAAAGCAGGGATAAGCCCCAGAGATAGGCATCTCAAGCCAGAAAAATTCTTATATTTAACAGAAGATGAACTATAACACAGTATATGGAAGGAAGTGGTGGTTCTTTGCCTTTTTTTGGGTAAGATTCCCCTAGATGTCCTTCAGTGGGGACAGCTACATGTCAACTAGAAATCCTTTCTATCTCTGGAGAACAACAGGTAGTCCCATAGTGTGGTGTATTACTTCAAATGGACACTTCATCCTCACACTGAGATGAGTTGCGTCTTCGAAATACCTTTGTACCTTTTTCTCTCTAGTGACCCTGCTGGATCTTGGGGTGAGAGCTGATTGGAGAAGCATGCCTTTTCTGTCTAGCTATCTCGCTGGCACAACTAATTGAATGAAACACAAGTAATGATTCCCAAAGCTCAGGTGACCATGTACAGTGTAAAACTTGATGTTTAGACATCCTCAGGTGATTTCACAGTCCCTTCTGGCCTTCTCTCTGTGTTTCTGGGCCTAGCACCACAGCAGGGCCATAGGCATGATACAGCTTGCCATAGGGTTGGCATAGGCGGTCAGGGCCAGCCCATGATCCAGATGACCTCGAAAAGTGCTTTTTTGTTTCCTTGCTCCATGTGAGGAGCAATGGGAGGGATGCCTCCTTGGCAGCATCCAAGGTCAAGTCACAGGAGAAAACAGCTGCAGCTGCCCAGCACAACACCACCACCAGCTTCTTCCTTTCAGCATGAAGAGGGCTTCAATAAAAGAAATGAAAAGTGACTTACCAGAGAACCTCTGAGTATGGAGGATATATTCATAACCATTGTTCTGATTCAAGCCTCTAAACATTTTGAATACACTCACATTACTCATTCACTCTGAACAGAAGAAATGAGCACTCTGGCTTCTGTTTCCACACACTTAAGCTACATTCAACAGAAAAGGCGGCCCAAATGATTTTTATTGAGGGACCCAAGTAAGGTTAAATAAACTGGCAACTACTTCTTTTTTCTTATGAAAATATGAAAGACAGGGTTTAGAAACTGCTTATTAGAGATGCTGTTGCAACTGCAGACAATGGCAGAAGATGCGTCCTGAAGTACACTGTTGGAAGCAGGGTTTTTAGAACATTTGGGGTATTCACAATGGGGAGCTTGTACTGTTCTTCCAAGAGCCTTGTCCAGTTTCACACCATAACTCTTATTTCTGTGTCAAAACACAGACAAATTTCCACTCTGAAAGCCAGGAGGCAGCTAAAGGAAACAACTACAAATAATGCTGTGGGTTTTCTACACTGTAACAGAAACAACAGGAAAAAGCTCATATCTAATCTGCACTTGAGAGGTTTTCCAACCCCCAGGAAGTTCTTCCCCATAACAGACTCATTCAAAACCTTTCAGGGAATTTGGTCCTTCCCCGACTGCAGCTGGAGCCTGAGAAAAATAATGGAGAACCCAGGCAAAAATGTTTCCCTGAGTCATGTATCTGATTCAAGGCAAGGTCGCAGTGTACTAGGAGACAGCCTGAGGTGAACATGCATGGATGAGCGACGTTGCCTGACATCCAGCCTGTGTTATGACAGTAGCGAGAAGGTGACGTTAAGTGAACCGCAGAACATGCACTCTAGACTTTTGCCATGGGTAAATACACTCTCGCAGACATAGCCCAAAGCATGTAACTGCACTGGTATGGAAGGTTAAAGCACAACTGTCAATTAAAATCTCAGCGAAGTCTCACTTAGCATCCACGTTGCTCATACACATGAATGGGCAGCCTGAATTTTGCCCAGCCATAGGGGAGGCTGAAGGGGAGGACAAAAAGACATACCAGTTCAGTCAGGATGGCCACACCATCAAATTAAGCAGGCCACGTATAGATCGTAACACCTCAGCTCCGTACAGAGCCCACGTGGTCTTCAGGCATCTTCAAAGCATTGGGCCAACCTGGACCTTTCTTCATGGATGCTGGACCTCCAGCTGCTTGTACTCTCCCAAACACACTCAGGGGTCAGCATGTGTCTGGCACCCTTTGCAGCAGTTGGGGTGGAGACAATGATCCAGCTTTGGGGGGAAGTGAATTTAATAGTACAGATATGAGCTGCGCTATGCCTGCTAGCCTCAGGGCCAGGTAATGGTCTCTGCTCTGTTTTATTATAGTGGAGAGACAGCCTCTGGGTCTAAAACATACTTGATCATTTTTCCACATACCTTTTGCTAACAGGATCTAGAGTACAGTCTCCTATTATGCATTAAATCATGAGATTACTATCACTAAAAATCACTTTATTCAATCAGTTTTATGGTTATCTGTCAGTTTCCAACTTTTATCTTCAAGTGCACGCTGAAAGTATGTCTACATGGCTGTCAGAACTTTGTAGGTCTCATGGAAATACCAAGTATATCTTTAAAATGGTGTCCTGCAAACAGAATTGCCATGCCAGCACAGAAATCTGGCCCAGAAGTATATCTTTGATTGCCTTTCCAAAGGTGATAAATCATTCAGAGCATCTAATGGATATTTCTTTAAAACAAACCGGGCTTGAAGAAAATCTGGTTTGTCCCACTCTCTTAAAACATCGACCTGAGACCTAAAGTCACAAGTCGCATAAGAAAAGGAGGAAGCCAGTGGCATGAGAGGCCTGATAGGATCAGAACAAAATCTTCTACAGATTTTCTAAAGTCTCAACTGCTACCCTCAGCCAAGGATAGCTGCTATCCAGCAGCCCAAAGCAGAAGAGCTCTCTCAAATGACCTGACTATCTCTGTTCCCATCATCACCCCAGTGACCCTCAGCACTTAAAAGGAGCTGGTCACTTCTTCCCAGAACTTTTCAGACTGGGATTTTTCAGAATTTCTATTGTTTAGGTAAACCAACCTTCCTGGAAATTGGAGGAGGAAAGAAAAAGTAATTTTTTTTCTTTTGTCTCTGGTTATTATTTGATTTTGGGTTTTTGGGTTTTTGTGGGGTTTTTTTGTGGGCTGGCAAATGACTGAAATGCAGGGTTAGTAAAAGAAAAGAAGTAGAGGCAATGAACCAACCAAGACACCCAGCAGCAGCAAGGGGTATTTCTCCACTGGCCATAGCCACTTGGAGATCAGGGCTTTGATTTGACTATCAGTTTGATAATGTCCTGGTTTTGTCCAGGCTCTTGTAGGCAGCTGCCTTGGTGAGATTGACAGGAGACTAGAAGCCCATGTTCCTGAGGCCGCCTATTTTGTCTGATTTAAGTGTGGCTGGCAGCACACATTGGTTCTCCTTGACAGTGGGGCAGGAAGGGGAGTTTGGGCTGAATTTCATACTGGGGGAAGAGTGCATGTTTCACAGTCCCCTTTGTGTCCTGTCAAGATCTTACACATTGCAGAAATCCTTATTTCTGCAGAAGGTGGCGTATCTGGTGGGAGGTAGGAGAGAGTAATTGCCCCACATCCAGCAGCAAGTCCAGCAGATTCCACATTTCTTACCACATGGTTATTAACACCATTTTGGAAATGTCAAACAAAGCATCATGGAGGAGACTAAATTCTGATAATCAGGAAAAAATCCACAGAAAATGTGAAAGTGGCTTTGTTGTGGTATTCTTGGATGGATGGCTATAGCTCTGAGAGGCAACCACTGAAGATTTCTTTTTACAGCAACAACAGCTCCAGTGTCACCTAATGGGGACTGAGAATTTGGGTCATAAGCAGGAGCTCTTGCAAAGCGACTTTCCCAAATGTGATTCTGTTCTGTGTGGTGTTGCACATCGCGAATCGGCAGGTAGGAGAGGAAAATGCAGCACTGGGGCACCCAGATAAACACTGCTCTTCCCACCTTCCCACTCTGAAGCATTGTGTCTCAGTAGCCAAAACTCCCAGAGGGACATAATTTCCGTTGCATCATGAGGCATCACACAGGCAGTGTTAACAGGGCTTGGCCAGGAAGGTTTGCAGTAGGATTTGCAGGTAGAGCACTGCTTGCCTTGCCTAATGAAGAGGACAATAGACATGGACAGTGGACTCCTGTGCTCCCTGTGGTGGAGGAAGCCTTTGTTGAACACTTTGTTCCCAGGGAAAAGCTATTTAGCTACTGACTAGCAACTGTCGGTTCACACTGTGAAGCCTGGAAGGTGAAAATGTGCTTTTTACGAGGGTAACAGGTGGGAGCGTGCCAGCTCACAGACTACTACTGCCAGGCAATGGGCTGCCCTTTCCCTGCCCATCTCCAGCCAGTCCATAACTGTGCTACTCATGCCTCACGTTAGGAAAAGGCATCAAGCCACAGTGCTAGAGGAGAGGTGAGACAGGTCTGGAATGGGCAGGGAGTGGTAGTATTGACACAGAGGGTGCCCATGACACAAGCCAGGGCCTCAGGCAGCTGCCAGTGTGAAGAAGGCAACCAGGGCAATTTACAGTAGAGGAGCACATGCTACACTTGATTTAGCAGCTTACTTTGTATTGTCAGAGGGAAGCAGGGAATTATTATGGCATTTGCCCCAGAGACATTTACAGAAGCTACGTAAGTAAAGAAAGCATAAGCAAAACTTATTGTGAGCCAAGAAATATTAATAATGAATGGATGCTTTTCAGAGTGGAAATAGGTTAGTAAAACAGGTTGCTCATCTGACCAGGGAAATCTGGGGAAAGATTTAGACCTGGGAAAAGATTTAGACAATGATGTATTAATTTGGCTAAGAATAGAAATACATGTAATTTAAACATAGCTGTAATGGGCCACTGAAACTACAAAGGAATCTCTACAGTGACCACTGCTGTGGTTTCCAAAGAAAAAAGTTTTGAGCCTTAGGAGATATTTTGTGGCATATATCCATGTTTTCTGCCTTTCTTCCCTCAGCCCTTACTCTTATATTAGATTCTATAAACACTGAAGGGCCCCATAAATACAACTTCTTTCATCAAGTATATGGTCAAACTTAGTGGGGCAGATAAGACCATGCTCTGGCTTTATCATATCTGTATAGCCGATAGTGTTTCCCCCTCCTGCACCAGGCAGAGCAAACAGGGATCTCCTCCACACATGCCACCTGGGCAGTGTCTGGCATAGTCCCAGGAAAACCAAGACTCCCAGATTTCTCTCAGACCTGAGTTGTCTCTGGCATCCATTCCTGTTTATCCCTGCAGGTTTTTGGGGAGGGCCCTATGTCATCCCTATCCTCAAGGGCTGGACAGAAAAGGTATCTGCATGTCAGGAATCACATCAAACAGCACAATGTTGCAGGAAAATACACAGTAAAAAGCCAAATTGCTTTCATTTGAAAAGCTGTCCAAATTGAGCTCCATGGCAGTCCTGGGCCAAGGCATGATCTCTGTTGAAAACAAAGGGACAGCAGCCAGATTAGATGCCCCAATCCACATTTTCATCTGGGGTTGCAGGACACCAGCTCTCTGCCACAAAAAGGCAACAAAACTCCTCAATTTGCCTGGAAAAACTAAAGCTTTGGGCCACAGGGACATGATTCCTTGGTGCATCAGCTGAGTGCCATTAACTGTCCCCAGCAGAAGGAGCAGTCCCATGTTGACACGCAAGGAAGAAAGAGCACATACTCCCAAATGTGAATCGATACTGCTAAATGAACACACTCAACAATCATGCCACAAACCTCAAAACTCATAAAGTTGTTTTGAAAAGCACATGATTTTTAAAAATGAACATTTTTTATTATTTTCCTGTTTACTCGATCTCTAGACTTCTGGTCCCTGAGGTCAGCTCTGCAGCCAAAGGGCTACAAACTTTTTCCAAAACTGAAAGCCAAATTTATCAGGGAATTGTTTAGTCACACAAACTGAGACTGTAAAACACATCAAAAAAACCCCAAAGATCACAAGACTCCTGATAATTTTCTGGACTTGTCATCACACATGATTTGTCACATAACCCTGTGGAGAAAGGTGGTTTCAAAATCCTCAGAAATGCTTTGTGGTTTTATGGAAACTCCTGAAGAACGGCATACTGGATTTCCTTTTTAACTTTTTCTTTTCTTTTTCCTTTTTTCTCCTCTGGTTTTCTTGTTTTGGTTTGTGGGGTTTTGTTGTTTGTTTGAGGGGTTTGGGGAGCATCCTTTTTTGGTTGTTTTTGTTTTTTTTTTTTAATTAATATTGTACCTGAAGTACTTACAGTATTTATATACTTAATATTTCAGAATATGACTATGTCACAGAGCATTCAGAAAGAAGCAGTTTTATGTTCATTCATCTCGATTCAGCTAGGAAACTTTCACTTGTGTCTTCAGTATTTCCCTGGTTCAGAATCTCTAATAACAGAAGAGAGAAGTAAATACTAAATTGGTTTCTTTTATTGTGCAACTGGACACACTGAAAATGGAAATAAATGTGTAGTACATGAAAAATGAGTTTGCAAAATAGGTAAAAAAAGTTTTGTCAAATTTTCTTCTTTGCAATCTCACACACAGTTCTGTTAACCTGGTTAAAGAAATAGTAAAATTACATAGCTGACTGCCAGTGGGTTAACATTTACCTTAATAAGAAATAGGAAGCAGCAAAACATTTTATTATTTCATAATTTTTCTGTCTGTGCTGTCAGTAAGATAGCACAGAGGAGTAGCTGGAAATCCAAATTAAATGCCCTCATTTCCAAAGTCTGAGCAGGTACAAATATATGGTACCAGGCATTAAAAGTGAGTCATCATAGAGATTTTTATAGCTGTAGAGTTTGTGCGTCTGCCACCATGAGGCCTTTCATGCTGGGGTGTGCTGAGAGGAAGGCAAAAGGCACAACTACCCCAATGCCTTTATGTGCCCTAACATCTTCATCTTTTAGCATTACAGTGCCATTTCCCTGTAATCTCAATAAAAGTCATGCTCACACTGGGTCTCTCCCCTCCTGCTTTCCCCCACTTTTAATAAATTAACTTCTTGCAGCATTTGCTAAGGTGCAGACAAAATGCGCTTTTCAGAAACACAACCGTGAAAGCTTCAGTCCCTCTTCCACTCACCAGTGTAAGGACACTCGAATAATAGGCCTAGCCTTAGCAATAAAATGAAATTCCGATTTTATCATAATACACTAGTTTTCCAGTCTCTTGTTAAAGGAAATTAAAAGCTCTACAATACCTGCCATCCTGACAGTACATGCCCACTTCCTCAAGGTTAAATAGCTCACTTTGCACTGCTGTCTCCACTACTTGCATGTAATTATATTTTCTGTGTAAGTCTATGTTCCTCATCTCACATCAATTCATAGGTGCATACTCTGGTGGCATACTCATGCGCCAGCCTCTGGAAATTGTCTATTTTCTGTGAGATTAAGCTCTTCCATCCTAATTAAAAGAATTGCTCAAATTTGACAAAATTAATTGAATATACTATTAGCTAATTTATTTTTAGTTAGACCTAAGGGAAAATCCAATTTTAAATGACAAAGTTCTACAGCGCATCTCCATCTTCTCCTTTCCCCTCAAGAAACTATTTCCAATGAGAAAAATCCTCCCAACATTTCCTGCCTCCAGTAACACCACTACCCCTGCAGTGTGACTGGAAAGCTGCATATGATCAGTCAACAAACCAAGCTGACCCCGAGGACCTGAAGTCTGCATGGGGGTGGCTTTGGGTCATAGCAGCTCCCTCCACTATCTTGTATTTTGTAGAAAACCAGACAGTACCCCCTTCCTGTAGTTGCAGTGTCTGCACCCACTGGTGCCCATATGTGAATTTAAAAGAATTCCTTGATGGCTTAATTGAATATTTGCTTAGGAAAAACGTCTTTCATAGTAAACATTTCTTTGGAGATTGGAGGGTATTGCAGTTCTCCAGCCTGATGCTTCGTAGTTATTCACCTTAATGGCTTTTAGACAACCTGGTATTTCTTAGTTGAAGCTCTCCTGGTGCTGCACTGACAGTTTCCCCAGCCAGAGCTTTTGTCTTTGTAGAAAACAAGCAGTACTGCAGCCCTATCTGCAAGGATCTGCTGGGAGAGCTGTAAGGAGCACAGTGGAGGGACTGCACGCACGCATACTGAAATTGCCCTGCTAAAAGAGCAACACAGTCCCGTTTTACCAGCCACCATCTGACAAGCAAGGACATGATTCTCCCCTCATAAACAAGATGAAGGTGAAATTGAAAAAGCGTGCCATATTAGCACTCACCTGAGAGGCATCTGGAACTCAGATCCACAGCAGTAGGTGCACACTGGCTCTAGTATGACCCTGTCAGGACCATGCTCCTTACCAAATGCAGAACTTTTTATGCAGCAGCAGCTGAAAGGGCAACGCTTCCCTCCTGAACCTGAGTGATTTCAGACATTTGGACATGTGGAGATAAGGAATACACTTCAACTTGAGAGACTCCTTTTCCCGCCTGAATTTACTTTGGATTATCAGCAATGCGATTTCTTCTTCTGTTTGTTCTCTTGTTGGATTCGGTGCATGCAGAAGGAAGGAAGGTTTCATTGTCATGGTTTTCATGCACAGCTAAAAACTAGTTGTTAGCAGCAAAAGATGTGTTTCAAAAGGAGGCTAACCATACCAGAAATAGAAGATCGCTATTTGTATACATATACACAGCACTACTACAGATGTGTTACACAGTATAGCTAAACTGTTAGTAGCTATTATTCAGGTGAACAAAGAGGAGAAAGAAAAAAAAAGAGGAAAAGAAAACAATGAAAAGAAGAAATGAGGTTGCTATCCCAAATGTACATAATAACTACACCAACTGGTTGCTGGGTCCCCCTCTACAGCCTGAAGGCCAAATTCATTGCCTGGCCAGAGAGATAGTGCCAATGACTATCAGGAGGGTTGCCATTCTGCTACGTGAAGTTTCTGTGTCCAGGTTCAGTGGCCTGCATGAAAAGTAGATGCTGCTGCTCTTATCTGGCCACCCTCAGCATCCAGTTTTCAAGACCACCTTTGCACTTCCTTCACTGTAGGCCAAACCAGATCCTCCCATCACCTCAGCATAATAGCAAGTGACCTCAGGGCTCCACAAACCTCCTCAGGGCTGGTTAGAGCAATCCAGGTCCCCTGAATGTGGCACTAGCATCCACCTCCACCTGCCGTCAGTCTTTCTTCTTGCTGAGGCTGTACAGAGGGAAGCCAGGGCCTGGCCCCAAGAATGTTACCATCTGCCCTTGACATCCCTAGGAGGAGACTGCTTAGAGAAGCTTTTGAAACTGTTCCTTCAATGGGCCAGGGTCCTCTTAGAGAGGCAGCAGTGGTACTGGGTGTCCGTCACCTGGGTGCAGGTACCTGTGGTGTCAGCAGCCAAGTCAGAAAGAGGCAGAGAGAGGGCTCAAGGGCTGCTCTTCACTGGAAATGGCCCCCTGAAGCACTGCAGGGTGAGGTTGGTTACATTTTGGAAGGTCACCTGATGACATGGGCCATTTCAGTGCAGTCCTTGTCAACCTGCACAGTCTTTGTCCCTGCATCCAGCTCACCAGCACCCAGCTGAGTGCACCAGCCTCTGCCACAAGGCCTGGAAACAAAATTCTCAAAGACTGGTGCTGCTCTCAGCAACCCTGCACAGCTGCTAAGTGTCTGGTACTGGGAAGAGATGGTTTTCAGCTAGATGCTCTGCTGGCGCCTGCAGGAGCCCACAGGAGCTGCTGCTGAACTGTTTCCTCTGATCCTGCCATGAGTTTTTATCTGCGTGCACTGCCACAGTGACCACTAGATCCTTCCTGCTGAGGCTTGGACCCTCCACTGGGGAGGCTTGAGGTTGTGACTTGTCAGGCCAGACGCATCTCTCTGCAGGTTTTCTGGGGATTTTGCAGGTCTTCATTTGCAAACAAGGCAGATTTCTGCTCCAAATGCACATCTAGGACAGCCACCCTTCCTGTGTCCTCAGTGGAAAGTACTTTTTGGGTGCAATTTATCTCCTCAGAAAGCAGGTGTCTAAGCAGGTCAGATGATTCACATGCAAGAAGCATCTACTCCTGTCCTTCAGTTGGAAAGGAACATGGACAGCAGTGGGCACCAGTGGTGTGTGCAAGCAACATAGGTGCTTCCCAATACCCCTCTCGGCTCCCAGGGAATCCTACCTTGAAACTGCACAGAGATCTCCTTTGATCCAGTGAAGCTTTCCCTCCTGTGAGCACCCTCACAAAGCACAGAGCACAGAGAATCCTGATTGTAGAAACAAAAGTGTATATTTTTGTTATTAACTCAGTGGATATAGTAATTACACGCACCATCTCTTTCTGTATATCTCTTTCCTGGCAGTTCTCCATTAAGTACAATGTCTGCCTGGGTGAGATGCTGTCTCGTCTCTACTGCAAAGGGATGCATCTCTCACCATATGAGTTCTCATTTTCCCTGCATGCCCAGAAGATCTCGCCTAGCATGGAGAGTAGCCAGACATCTGTGCTGTGTGCAGGGGAGCAAGTGTCCTCTGTTTTCTCCCATAAGAATGACAAGGCTTTCACTGGATGTACTCAGAAAGAACAAACCCCTTGCTCTGCTATCAGATGTTCTCCATTATGGAAAATGCAAGCCCCAGGAAATAGTTATGGCTCTACATCATTTCAGACAGGGCCTGGACCCAGCCAGATTTTCAAAGCCCTGTTAAAAATAGATTTTCACTCCCCAATTTCTTTTTCTATCCAATTTTCTTTCAGTGCTGCACCACACCCACACTATTTTTCCTTAAACTGAAATGCTTCCCACCACTGCTTCCTTTCAACACCCCTTGCCAGGCTTGTCATTTACTGTACATCTGCATTTCACAAGCCACAGACAGCAACCAAAAGGACTGAGCCCTTCAAGTTTTGCTTAGCACTGGAGGGGAAAAAAGCAACATATTAAAAGGAGGCCCCAGCAGTTGACAAGCCACCCTAAAATGGGCGGAGGCTGAAGGAACGTTGTGGGAATGCTCTGGAGGCTCTGTAGTACTTAAGCACAGAAGACACTGGGGCAGTCTGACAGATGAAGGTTATTTAGGGCTAAGAGCCTTCCTTGAGGTAAATGTTCTTCTTCTAACACCAGAGAGGACAATGTTCATAGTCAAGTCAGTATTGCAATTTGGAGAAGATGATTTAAAACACAGTGTGAGCAAGATAAGTTGCAGAAATAGAGTGCAACCAAACAGATTTAAAAAGACAAATGCGAAATGCTTTCTGTCTAAGAGAAACATCAGTTGCATAGACACAGAAAGCAAGGGATGTTGCTTTTGCACAGCACAGCACAGCACAGCCTGGAAAGAAAGCAGATCCTGAGCAGCACAGAAGGCATTATCACAAATGCAAGGGCATTCCAAGCAGGAACACTGCTCAAGTGTAAAACTAGTGGGGGTTTTTCCTGAAGTAGACTGCCACAGGTAGGTCTTAGTGTGAGCACAACACCCATCTGGGGGCATCTTTCTGTTACAACTGACAAAAAAAAGCGGAGGAAATTCAAAGAGAGAAATTGTTAAATAATCTGAACAATGGAAGGACATGAAACTGAGTGTGTCTGAGTAGGGTGGGAAGATATTCAGAGAGGTCAGTAAGATGTAGAAGAGTATTTCTACAATCACACAGACCACTGCCATGTCCATTTATTGAGAATAAAATAACAAGCAGAGGACAAGAGAAGAAAACAATGATAAAATTATATGTATTTTTAAGAAACTGTGCAGAATTTCCATAATTGATGGAAATAGATGGGACATGTTGTATAGTTCAGGCAGGTCTGTGCTCCTGGATGAAGCTAGTGTGGGCAGACCACAGCCACACCAGTTACACACAGCAGTGTAGCTGGCACCTCCTGCAGACGTAGGGTGCTGGTGCCCTGGATTTTGCTAGCCAGGCACTTGAATTCTCCTCCCCCTTCCACCCATTGGAGCCTTGCCCCATTGCCCCTCTGATAACACTTCCCACATTTCAGTCAGTGTCATTATTTTAATGAGGATTTTCAACACAGCAACACATGATCCCTCTGGGGGATTTGCTTACTTACAACTGTAGATACTTCAAAATGTTACTCATCTTGCTTACAGAGGCTTTAATTTTTTCTTGGTTTATATCACAGGTATTATGCTGAAAATAATGTACATTTATTTTGTGTGGATATCCAAAGTAACACATCAGCCAGCACAGAAAGGTGCAGAGTGACCTTTCCATAGTGTGACACTTCAAGTGGGTCTCTCTCCCCTGTGCCAGAGCTGGACACCATCTCTTGCAGAAATGGTGAGTTGCTGTTCTGAAATGCAAGGAGAAATTTGTAACTAACAAATTTTCCTAACTTCAGGGCTTAAATTTTTTTCCCCAAATGTGCTATGAATGTTCTGAAAGATTTATTTTATTATTTGGGGAAAGTTATGCTATGCAGTAGCCTCCTCCCAGAGCTCTGTTCTGCAGAGGCTGGGGAGCAGGAAGCCCCTTGGAGCCCTCCAATGCTTTGCAGCTCCCCTAAGCCTCTGGGTTTGCATGACAAAAGCACGTGGGTTCACTCATTAAAGCAAGAGGTCTGGGGGGAAACATCCTGCGGGCTCAGTGAGCAAAGACACAGGAGGACTAGATTGTTTACGGCTTCAGCTGCCAAATTTTATGTCTGGTGTGTAGTGAGGGTCATGCTGCTCTTGCCTTTCATCAGGCATTTTTGTGTTTAGTTTAGACAGCACCTTCCGTATTAGAAACCACTGTCCATGTATACATGGTTAGGTTATCTCACTCAGAAGCAGACGATACTGTGACAAGGCATGACAGATTTTAAAATATCTGGCTATACCACTGCATGAAAGACCCTTCCTCTGCAGAGCAATAATGAGAGGACTGAACATACAATGTGGCGGCAGGAGGTGTCCCAGAATCCCAGTAGATTCCCTTCAACATCTGCTCAATAATGGATTTTTCTTTTCCTTTTTTTTTTTTTTACTTTATTTTAAAAGAAGAAAACAAGGAAAACCACAGGGTACAGTAAACTGCTCAGAAGGGCAATGATCTGAAGTTGTAGAAATCATCACAGTGCTGTGTTAGGATACTGGGAATTCAAAATGTTCAGCAATAAAAGGACAGCTTGCATTCAAAGGTGACATTCAAAGCAATTCAAATGGCATAATAAAGCAGTACGTGATGAGGTACACAGTTCATATCAAAGGTCCTCTTATTAAAGAGCTGCTGAATGTTCTATGCAAAAGGACTTAAAATAGACATTTCTGGTCAAACAAGATCTCGTTTCTAACATATTTTCCTTTTTGACTTGTTCCTGCAGTCAGGGAGGTCATATCACAAGGCTAAATTTGTGACGACATAGCTGTTTCCATGGTAGCAAACTATTGTCATAAACACTGAGCTTTATGATTTCACAGCTGGATTAAGAAAAAAAAAGAGAATCAGGCTGGAGAAGGAGGAAGTTTTTTATTTCAATGAGACTTAGGGGAATACAGAAGATTGCAGGCAAAGAAAATTGCTTTTTCCATAAATGTTCTTTTTTAAGTTTACCCCAGTGTGAAAGTCCCTTCTAAGGGATATAATTTGGGTAACGATCCCTCTCCTATTTAAATGCTTACAAGGCTAATGAGCAAGCTTGTCTATTTTTGGAATACTTCAGCAGTAAGGCTGGATGTTTTGCAGCAGGAAGCCACTGCATTGAAATGTATTTTCTTCACTTTCCTGAAAGCTCCTGACCCCTTTCTGTGCGATTTTCTGTAACTTCACCATCTGGAAAGCGATTTACAGGTGAGGGTATGTTATTTATGACAGTGCATAGACTCTACGAGTCAGCCACCATTCACCTCCTCAGTACTTGGATTATGGTTTCTTTTTATCAATTATATTGAAACACCTGTGACTACTGAATGGAAATGCCTGTCAAGATGGACAGATTTAAATACAATTGTGTTTTTAGGAAGAGTTATTTTCCTGATGTGGTAATTTATGCCCTCAAGTTAAATTAGTATTGATAATTATCAGTAGCCCTTGAATATGAAAATGCAGTTAGAGAAATTTGGTTGTGGGAGGCAAGAGGTGGCCTGTGCTGCCAGACTACCAGAAGATGGGTGGTCACACCTTGGATGACAGGACTCACTCTGTCAGGGGCAAATCCCAGGAAAGCTCTATGGCTTAGAGGGAGGCCTGGAGAGATCCCTGGTGCCCACCACTGCCTCTGGCAAGCTCCTCCCCGAGCACCATCTAGTTTTATCTCCAGGGGAAATAAGGATGGGGTGGCTGTAGGTCTTCTGTGTGAGAGGGATAAAAGATTCAGTTCTCTGTGAGCCCTTAGTGGTCCATGGAGGGATATCTCAGAACCCACTCTCTGATCCCCCCCAAGTCACCTTACCCCTCTGCAGTGGCAGTTTGTGTGGGAGGCCTCCCTTCAGGCAGTGACAGTGGAATAGGTCAGCTTCCGTCCTCACTGACTGAGAAGGTGCTGTCAAGAAGAAGCGTCATACAATGAAATGCACAGTATTCCTACAGGAACACAAGTCATGAAATTTCCTGTGTTGGCCTCAATCAAAGACAGATCTCACAGCTAGAGAAAGGTTATTACTGTGTGTCCTAGTGATTCCCTTGGAATTTCTACAGCAGAAACAAATTAAACGTAACTCATCTTACAAATAATTAGCACATTTCATTTCAAGAAACCCCAGCTGACTTTACCTACTAGGCACTAGATTAGTATGTCCTGCACTAAAATGAATCTGACATTTAGCTTTCTAACAAAGAAAAAGGTAATCTATCTCATCAAAATATAAAATAACAGTGCAGGCAGTGCTACAGGTTGCAAAATTTCTTCCTGAGCCACTTCAAAATGAAATTGTTTTAGAGCATTAGGGCTGGGCAGTCACAAATCAAACATGTGGATGTAGCTCAACTTTATTGACTATCAAAGTCTCAAGGGAGTTTTTTTCTTTTCTTTGAAAAAAATCCAAAATTAACAGAAAGGATACTTCCTTCCCATGAGATGGAAAATGGCATTGCTCTGTAAACTGGAAATGCTAGGTCTGGATCCTAGAGAGCTGTACACTAGAGGTCACTACTATAATAAAAGAAAGAGCTAGCTAGCAGCTAAGGCACCTTATTATAAGGTGACTCACAATGAAAAGCAACAGCCAACTGAATTATACTGTATTCATCAAATTATACTGTATTTAGTTCATTTTCATCTGTTTCTCTTGCTTTAGTTGAACTTGAAAATCATGTCAGACTGTGGAATTTCCGTTACACCGGTCCTCTTCTTTTTTTCTTTTTTTTTTCCCCCCTCTGAAGTAGGTATTACTGGGCTGACTCATCTTGACCAAAAGCCCAATGCTGTCTTCATCTCCAGCATTCAAGTTCTGCTAAACAATGCTGGTAATAAATGGACACAAGAAACTTTAATACAAATCAGAGATGCAAAACAGTGGGGAATTAGTTGAAGATTACAGATGAGATGCTGATGAAATAGCTTTCTATAGAGAGATTGTCACTGCTAACTGTGTACCAGGCAACTCCTGAAGACTCCTAAGTCTCCAAGCATGCTCGCCTTTTTGTAGCTGTTCCTATATAGTCTTAATTAGTGTCTGAGACTGTTTATTTAATGAGGCATTCCACACTGTGGCAGTGTAACTTCTCTCTCTCGCATATTGCTGCTGAGCAGAGATGATCAGCGTTAATTTTCAGTCTGTCTTTCCTAAGCTTGTGTCATAACATTATGATGCTATTTAAGTATCTTTTTTCCAACATTGCTAAATTATTAATTTCATTAAGGATCAAGCCATGTAACCTGTCCAGTGCCTGCTTGCTGATGATTCATGACATTTCCTGTTTTGTTTCCTTTATAGGAACCGTGGTTCCTGATGATTTTGCACATCTTCATGTGGCACATCCTGTGCAGAGAACTTCTTATCACAGTAGTCAACAACATATTTTTTTTAGCCGTTTCTCCTTATTCAGTCTTAGTTTCAGCATTTCGCATCCTTCTGGCATTATTTTATCCCATGCACTTAATTTTCACAATTTTGTTCTTTTCTTGTATCAAATGACACATGAGGCATGAACATGACAGCGGAAGGTATTTTTGTAGTGGACAGCTGTGCTACAAGATCCACTCATCTCACAGTCCTCGCCCATGTCCATGCTAACTTCTTGTAAGTACTCTCATGTTTCATCTTGGTCAGACGTCATACACCAAGAGATAAACTCATCATCACTACTGAAGCCACCTATGGTCTAATCAATTTCTGCACAGATCACTCCATCCGTGTACATCCATCACTACATCCTTCTGCCAAAACATTCTTCATGACACCCACCTTTATATACAGCTTTATACATTTCTTTTGTAGCTATCACCTTTCTTATCCCAAGCTAATATTTCTTTTTTCTTGCTTCTTTTCCCCAGTTAAGGGGTAGCCAAAGAATTTCTCTTCATTTCCAGTGATAACACTATTCAAATATCTGCAAATTATTTTTTTCCTTCTGAAATTTGATATGTTGTTAGGATTTTTAGGTTTCACATTTGCAACTCAAAGTTACGGTCAGCTTTTTAAAGCTCCTTGATATTACAGTTTCAGGTCCAGTTCAACCTTTGCCCGAGTCTGTTATTTCTCCTATGGCTTTTCCATCATGATCATTACCCAGGTTTTTACCTCTGCTTGAGAATCCATTTTCAACTTGTATACACCAGAAAACTGTTTCCAACATTCCAACATTGTTATGAGTCTGTCCTCACCCAAGAAAAAAAATTTGGAAAAAAAGTATGCTTTATTTTGGTCTAATAATTTTCATTTAAAGTAGTATTTGTTATATAAGGCATGCAGTGTGCTAGAGCAAATTTTGGAAAGAAGCAATCTGGAACTATGAGTATTGGTAGTGTTTTCTGTGTAGTATGAGACTCCTTTCTACCAAAATGCCTCTGGTAATGTACATTACCTTCCTGACACTTCTTTCTAATTGAAAACAACATTGCTGTAATACTGTTGAAATGCAGAGAGGCTAGGAAAAAAAAACACTGAAGGCCAGTTCTTTTCCAGGCTTTGCACAGACTAAGCAAACTGTAATGTGTTGGTCATTTGTAGGAGTTCCTGTCGTAGCATAGTTTCCTTGCTATTGCACAATAATTACAAAGAATTTCTAGCAAATATGTAAATATTTCCTGCCCTGCCATGTATCTTCTGTGAAAGGAAGTCCCCACAACACCTCCACCATCAGCCCAGCGTTGCCCCCTCTCATGTTCCCTCAAACACCCCTCTGCCACATTGCCCATCCCCCAAGCCTCATGATGGTGAGCCAGCTGGTCTGCTGCAGCCACTGCACTGCTTCCTCTCCTCTTTGCCATCGACTGCCGGGCACCCTGCCGGGACCCAGCCCCGCAGCATCTCTCTAGGCCACCTACAATACAAATAAATAATAAGCAAGGGGATTGCCTCAGAGCTGCTGGCCAGACGGTGTTTCCAGGTCAACGGTTCTCTCTCTTGGAGCCGTTAGCTTGGAAGCACTCATGCCAGGGACACTGCCACTTGAGGCCATGGAAGAACAAGATCATGAGGGGAAAAGTTTGAAAATCACTGCTTCAGACTGTAAATTTTTCTAAGAAGGGACTTCTTTCAAATGCTTTTATAAATTATTGCTCACAATGACCTTTCCAATGTGTCATAAGAAATAGCAGAGACAACATTCAGGTTGGGCATATTTTGATGATGTTATTTGCAATAAATCAAAAAGCTGACTCAATTTCTAAGCTGGACTGCTTTACATGTTTTGAATCTACATGTGCTCTTCATTCTTCCTCCTGAGGTCTAATCCTGTGTGCACACATTTTGTTCAGCTTATACCCCTACTCCTGTCACTTATTTCAACGGATTTGGGACCCTGAGATCTGCAGTAGGTTTTGTACATGAGCATCAGCATACTGTTCTCTGGAAAGCTTTTTGGCAACGTGCAGGTGGCACCTGGGGAGGGCAGATCTTTTGTCAGAAGACCACAACACGAATGATTCTCAAGTTTAATCATAAACCAGAAGCAGCCTAGGTAGTAGATACCTTCATTCATTTTCCTAATTCATACAAATTCATCCTGCATAGGAGTAGTTTAGAAGACTCTGGTAAGCCTAGAAGCTAGATACATTATATTCCAATTCCACAGTTTATATAATACTTTTGTTGGGCATCTTTTTCTCTTTTGCATTTACAGAAATTTTAAGCTTGTGTATAAGAAGAATAATAAGTGAGTCATAACGTGTTGCTTCATCACTTATTTACCTGGAATGCATGAAGATACATAGTTGCAAATATAAGCAATAATTAAGATTAAATATTAAAAGGTTTCCAAAACAGGAATGGAGGAAGGACAAACCCCCTAGTTAGCTTGAAGATGGAGCTGGAATCAGATTCATGACACAGCTCCCTGACTTTAGTACCCCCCGGGTCCTTTCCAGACTGGGAGTTCCACATCTGCTTTGTCCAAGTTCCCCAGTGGACAAGTCTGGTCGCACTGTACTTCTGTCTAAGCAAGGTCATGCTCTCACATGATATGTGTACGGATGAAGCTTTTCATTGTTTTCCAGTGTTGTCAAGGAGTAGGATTGCAACTGTACACACGAAATTTCATCATGTTACTTGGCTGACTGCTCCTTGGGATGGAGGCGTATGATGAATTTTTGGATACTAAACCAGTCACTATTAATACTTAGCATGCTGTACTGCTGAGTCGTAGAAATCTGTGTGTAGGACTGCATTGTTTGAATGGTTTGAGGTTTATTTTTTTCCTGGGTAGACTTTTGAGAATGTTAAAGGCCTGGCACCAGCCTCCTTATAACCCTCTCCTTGCTGTTTTCCAAGGATGTTTTTGGAAAGTTCTTGGAGATTAATACCAGACTGCACAGACTGACTCAGCTAATTCTCAGCCATTTGAGGCATTCCTAGGCTTTTGGGACAGGAAGTTCTAAGCCACTTTGATTCCCCCATAGTCTAAGGCTGAATAGGGGAATGATCTCTCTCCATGGCATAAAAATAACCAAAAGGTCCATATGGCCCAGGAGTGCTGCCCCTTTGAGGGCAAGCATGGATAGTGTGTGACTAGAGAGGTCCTCCGAGCAGTAAGTCTTCTCAGGAGGACTTTTACAAAACATTTTCAAAACTCTTATGTTCATTGACTGGTAGTTAACACAGGGTTGGGCTGCAGAGGTTCACAAGCCTCTGAGACTGCAGAGGGAAGGTTCCCCCCTGGTTTGCAAAGGATCAGTGTTATGCAGGCTGCTGCTCAGCCAAACCAAACAGATGCCCCATGTTACAAAGGAAAGAGCATGTATCCTCATAAAGACTTTAGTTTGGCTCTCACCTACTATTCCTCCATACCCGTTTTTTCCTGATCAAAATAAAAGGTATTGATTGTAAGTATATTGCCATTCTTCGTGTGGAAAACATGTCAAAACAATGGCAAGCTATCTAAGAATGGTAATATTAACAATGTCTCTCTGCCTTAGAGGATCCTGGAGAAGTTCATCAATTTATTTGCAAGACACTCTGACTGGAGTAAGGATCCTGTAATTAGATTCCACTTACACATTGTCAGTGCCTTTATGTGCTCTTAGTAGAAAACAAAGGAAAACATAAACATGCAAAGGTACCCAATTTAAAATAAGACATACAAGAGACTCTTCTGCTTACAGAGATGATTGTTCTTCTAAGGTTTTCAGTGCCCAGATCACTTTCCACAGATATGGGACATTTCATAAACCGCAACTTCATGACTACTGTGATGCAGAATTTCTGGAGGCAGCACAAGGTGACATGTGCCATTCTATCCCCCATGCCTGTGCAACACAGCCTCCATGAAAAAGAACCTCAACTCCTTCCTAGTGGGTGACTGCTTGACCTACCACCATACCACACTGGTATGATGTGGCCTCATCCTCCAGCCACAGCCAGACACCCTTGCTGCAGAGGACCTCCACCATGCCCTGTCTCACTTTGGTAGACCCTTACCTCCGTGGTACATATGTGCCTCCACCCTTCTTATGCTCCTGCTTTCATGGGCTCTGTCATCACACTGTGACACTGCTGGCACCAATAACTGGAATAAATCTTTAAAATAGGCAAGGAGGGGAAGACTTGATAAAAACAAATCTTTATTCTATTATAAATCACTTAAGATTGTAAATGCATTTTGCAAAAAGTCCAGCCGGCACTAAAGCCTGGTGTCACATATCAGATATAAAAAGTCATCTCTTGTGAGAAAAGAAGGGCTCTGATAATTAATTATTAAAGTATCACCAAGAAGTTTGCAGAGACAAGGGCAGGGTGAGCACACCCCCCATCTCAAGGCTAGGAATAATGATGACACAAGCAAGGGAGAAGGAAAGTCTGAGGGCAAGGTCCCGGGACTCCCTGCCTGCAGCAGTCTGCATGCCCAGGTGGTGGATATGTTTTGGTCCACAAGTATATCTAATAAGTATTAGGGGCAACAAGGGAGTACCAAATGCCCTAATAAGTGCAGAGAAAAAAGAAAAGCAAAATTCAATGAGTCACCCAAGTTTCCTAATAAGATGGTACCAGCTAACCCAACATCTGCAAAGACTGTGTCTAGCACTAAAACCATTCTTGCTCTATGCTATCTGTGTATAACAGGACAATTCATTAATCAAGTAATTTAAGAGATGCACAACTTAGGAAGTACAACATCTTGTTCACTAATCTGAAGGCCTTCCATTTTAGCTGAGCTGTTGAGGGTAAAGCCTTGAGAAGTTTGTTAATGAAAACCATTACCTGTCACCATTGAACCCTGTGTTAATCTGCATTTCTGTGAAGTCTGAATCAATATAATTTTTCCTGTCAAAAGAAATACATTTTTACTACCGCTTTCACACAGAACAGTCTGCAAGGTTACCTGCAGACTTTAAATGGGAAGCACTGTCAAGAAATGAGCTCAGAGAAAGGTGCTAATGGGGCTGATCTTTACAGTATCTAAAGGAGATAAGCAGTCTGCAATCTGAAAACAAAATAATTTTATAAAATATTTTGGTTAAAAGGTGAAGGAATACACCATAAAGCACAGCTCTCTCATGGCAAGTCCAGAGAAGCACAGAGCTTGAGCTTCTTTGATTTATTTGTTTCTAAGAAATACAGCTCTGCACAAAAACTTCTTTAGTAGCTCTATACTGGGTATTACTGTACCCACTGCTGCCATTCAGACCGGACAAGGAGCTGCCAGATGACCATTTTCCAGTTTGGTTTGAAAGATGTCATCTCAAAAGGATACTCTTTGTTCTAGCAGCTGTGCAAGAAAAATGTATATGCCAAAACAGAGGAACAGAGGGAGTCAGATCATCAGTCCTTTAGAAAGAAGCACAATGAAAATTATTAATGCTACTCACAAAAAATAAGGAGCATAACATAAAACTGGGGCACAACAAGCTGTGCAAGTACACGTGCAGCATAAGGACATCTGTGGGAGAAGGAAGCATCAGGCACAATCCAGATAAAAACATAATTTCTCTCTCCACAAAGTATTGGAGAAGAATAAAAGTTTGTCATCTACAAAGATTATAACAATTTAATCATACATAGCAGCAGTAGGGGACTTACCATCCCAAGAACACACTTTATTGAATATCATGCTTACAATGAATTACTTCTAGACAACAAACCACAATATGAGCCTGAGGAATCTGGAAGGTTAGAGGGTAGTCTTCCATTTTAGTTTGTGGTTTGATTTTGTTTCAGAAAGAAAGGTAACAGAAAGGCTCTAGGGATACACTGTTCAGTTTGGGTGCCCATGGAGAATACCCACCTACAAGCAAATCTGTAGGACCAAATCTGATTGGTTTTACTAGCGCAGGATAACACTGAAAACACTGCCTGAGATGCTGCCATCAAGAAAAGAAACCACCAAATCTTCTACTGGGCCTCACGTCCATGAAGAAAAGCAGACACAGAACTGCAGCCAAAAAGCACAGTCAGCAGGAGATACTACTTGCAAGGACAACAGTAGTACTTTGACCAAACACAGGAAAAGATTCAAGCTTGGAGGCTAAAAGGGTCATCTAGTGGTCTTGCTTGATAAGAATGTCAGCGATTGCATCCCCAGTCTTCTGCTTTGTAAAGTAAGGAAGAAATCATGTGTGCTTAAAAAAAAAAAAGGGATTTGGACACGTTCCCTTCACAACTGCACTAACTTACAAACTCATGTGCAGTTTGCAAATGTGTGTGTGCTGGGTCATGGGGAGCAAAATGAATTAGGAACCCAGAATAATAAGTTTTAATTTCATTTACACTACCCTGTGCGGAAGAGGGACCTAGCTGGTTCCTCACTGCTTATACAATCTTTCCCTTTGAACACTACCTCACAGGTCATACACCTCCTTTCCAATCAAAATATTGTCTCATAATAAAACTTAAGAAAACATATTGAAAGGTTGAAATAACAGTAACAAGTTATAAAACAATTTTACTTATTCAAGATTTCTATTTCCAATATTCTGTCTTTGATCTTCCACTTTCAATATATGCATACACTTTTGCAAACTTTATTAGACTGGCATTTTGAGTTTGGGTGGACAGTGTTAAAGTGTTAATCCCTGTATACATTTAAACACCCCAACCAGACTGTGTAACTAAAATATTTAATGCCTCAGGGGCTTTCTGTCTCTCTACTTTCTCAGGAGCAGTTTTCCTTAAACTAATCCTGAATGCCCTAACAGAAGCTCACTTTATTGCTGAGCTGTTTCACAGCATCAGTAGGTATTTTAGCCTCATCACAGAGAGGCTAAACTGGGGTTAGTCCAGATGATGGAGAGCTCAGTGGAGCAAGCAAGCAAGTCTCCCCCTCCCAACATGAAGGATTTCATCTGATGGAAACCAGATCATAGAGAGAAAAAAGGGAATTAACCGTGTTCAGGAATTGTCCTGACTAGGTTGGGACATTCTCCCATGTCCTGCCATCAAACACAAGTTAAAACACCTTCTCATGCTCTGGCTTCTAGGAGGTAATAACAGACACTCATGGAAGTGGCATCAAAGGAAGTTTCCAATTCATTATTTGGAAATATGTGCCTTTAAGCAATTTTCCCAAAAGCATAAAAGAGGTCAAGGCATAGCTAGAAATTAGTCTTCTAAAGACAGGCATAAAAAACACCACAGACTTCAGTTCTTGAACATCATTTACTTTTCTGGGCATATAGTGTGAATCCCGAAGCAGTGGCTTTGGGAGTTGCTGTTGAACTGCAGGGGTGCTGCACTTGTGTGCAATATTCACAGAGCGCACGCACTTCTCAAACTGCTTATCATCTGTTTCCACACTGTTTACCACCACCTCTCTGTCCCTTGCTACCACCCCACATAACAAAGCAAGCAGGATAGGACATACACAGTCACATATCTTTCAGTTCCCTGAAGCAGTTCAGGTTTCATCACTGGATGTTGCATCAAGAGAGGACAGGATTGCCCCAGAGGTGCCTGCCTTGTCCCAGTTGTGGGTCCCTTGTCCCAAAAACTGGGTGTTAGCACGTGACTTGGGTGAGAATGGAAGGAAATTGCAGTAGAATCTTATAGTTCCATATGTGTCTGCTAGGATAATATTTGAGGTGAGGGGGCAGGTTAAGACTTGTCCAAAGACCAAGTAATCCTGCCTTAGGTTAATCCACCCTCACTGAAGCTTGGTATAGCAATGTTACCTTCTGCTGGGGAAGGCTATGAATGGCGCATCAACAGCTTGGCTGACAGGCAGGTTTAAAATTGATTTGCACTAATGAGATTATATGCTGCCTGTTCTTTCACACCCAAGCAGTATTTCTTACGGTATCACGTGAAATGATGGTGTTTTATTTGAAACCTAAAAGCTCTTATTCCTTGATGGATCTCGAGGCTTCTATGACAGCAAAATGAGGTAATGATTTCAATATGAATGAAAAATTTCAAATTAAAGCTTCTACTACAATTTCTCAGCTCATCTGTCTCTCCTACCCAAGTTTTAAAGCTTTCTCTAACTCCATCAGGGAATGCAAAGCCCTATAGCATTTTTGCTGCAGTCTCCAAATTCATGTGACTGTTATAAATCAAAAGTGCTGGTGGATAAGAAGTAAGAACTGTTCATTTGCTTAGCACTACACCAGCTGCTGCATATCCTGTCCTATGTCCTAGTACTATCTATATCCTACTGCTATATCTGAACTACAAGTGGAGTTACACAGATGCTTTGGCTGTGGCTTCTGCACCTTCAATGAAATAATTAATACTTTCAATTATGCACATTCAAAATGCAAATTGAACTTCGGTAATTTCAGCTTACTCTCTTGGAATACCGGCTTAACCACAACAGTGTTACTACAGGAAACCTTTGCACCTTTGCATACGGGGCGTTACTTTTTCTACATGAGTAAGGGAAGTCACAGTTTCCCCTGCACATCCACTGTGTTTCATCTGTTCTCATCAGCGCTTCAGTACCTGGAACACAACAACTTATTTTCATCAAAGAGGAGCAGTGAGTCTGGGCTGAGGCACTCTTGTAGGGATCCATGGCACTGGCAGGCAATGGCAGGCCAAGGCAGAGGAGAATGAAGGCACTGAGGGTCTTCCAGGGTGCCAGAGATGTCAGGACCATGGGGGAGCTCACACAGCACAACTGTCTGCTCATCGGCACCGGCAGCACCTCTGGTCACCCCCACAGCTCAAAATGTCCCCCTCATGTCTTATTAGCATGAGCAGGGTCCTGTCACTTGTGTTTAGGAAGAAGGGAGAAAGACAGGAGGAGCCTTGCAGACGACTCCACCTCACCTCAGCTTCCACTGTACACTTCAGACTTGATGGATGGAGGGATCAGTACTTGGAGGCTGGATGAATCATATTTTCCATGTTCAGCTATAATCCATGTAATTTCTTTATCACAGGGCAAAACGTGTTAAAGCACAAGCGGCTGCAGCGCTCTGTGGGCTGTGTTGTGGTTTTGTCTGCCATCAAGACACAGTGACGGCTGGCTGCCCTTCCCTGTGCATCCCCTACATTCTTTGGGGCACTAACCTCTTGGCAGCTGTCTTTATTCTTTTCCTTTGGTGCAGCAGAGCTCAAAGGTGCTGAGAAATGATAACTTCTGCTTGGTTGCTCACCTCTGTGCCCCAGAAACGTGAATCAGCATGGAAAAGAGCACAGAGAATACTAGTAAAGTGCTTCTCTCATCTGCAGCCCTGCAGGGTGTTTGGCTTCTCCTCGTCTTGCTTTTCCTTTAGGGGATTTTGGTTCCTCCTGCTGAACATTGCTCCAGAAAGAGATGAAGGATGCAGACAGGGAGCTGTGGCTGTGTGATGTTCCCTGCTCGGCTACTCCTACCTGCTTTGGCTATGGAGTCAAGAAGTAGCTGTACCTCTGATCTGAACATCACACTTCCACTCCTGAGCATATTGCCAGGAAATGCTGTGTCTGTTTCTCAGTCTCACCAAGGCCCAGAATAGCCATGCTCTCTGTGTGCCCGAGATCTTCATCGCCCGTGTGGATTTTCCTTTTTAATTCTGTTGCAGCCCTCACTTCCGCTGCTCAGCTTATAGAAATTTCTTAGTAATTTCTCTATCTAACAGGCATATTGTCACACCAGCCACTGTGCCTTTGCACATAATGGGTTCCTGACTTTGATTCTCTAGCTACACCTCCACTAGTAAGCAATGCTGTGTCATGGCTCCTCTCCTAGGATTTTTCCATACTGTCAAACTATCAGTGTGGTTAAGTTGCACAATTCAGACTGAGACCCCACAGTGCTGTCCCAGACAGTGTCCAGGATCAGTCTAGGGTTAGCAGGGGCAGGGGACATCTCTAATATACAGAGTAGGTGCAATTATCTTAATCTGGAGGTTGAAATGTATAATTGGAAGTACACGGCCTGTGCTGCACCTCAAGGAAAACAAACAGATCCTAGCCCTTTTTGTGGTTGGGAATAAGGACTAGAGAGCCGAACTTCTTTCTCTGTAGAGTTATTGCCCTCTGACCTTCACTGGATGTACACCTCTACATGGGCTTCACTTCACCAGCCTTTGGTTATTTAAATCTAATCATCCATTAGTTTCTCTCTCAGTAAAGGAACAGCAACAGGAACCTCTGATGGGTAATCTAAAATAGATGGGGTGAGTCAACAACAGGAGACATCTATTACTATGCACTAACTAAAAATGGAGTCAAGAAAACTAACTCAAACAACTTTCATAACTCAGCTAAACTTGGGTGACATGAATCTTGCTTTATGTGGTTTTGCTTCTTCTTAGTTTACTGCGTCCAAGGAAAAGGCATTGCAATATGCATGCTGTTAGTTTAACACGTACACCTACCGGTACCGATGTACTAATGCAAAGTTTCCCATGCCTTTTTTAACTGATTGTTCCTGCCTTCTGAATAATTATTTCTGCAGAATTAACATTCTGAACATTTGCTTTCCACAGGAATATATGTCATGCCATACAATCTGTGATGTGCAAGATTCTAGATTCACATAATACATTAATTTCAGATATATTTTTAACCAATATGTTTGTTCCCTGACTTATAGCACATGGTTGAAGGAGAATATACACTTCTGTTCAGTTCATCATATCCCACAGCTCAAGCAAAAATGGAACAGTAGTAGTGACTCTGACCAGCATATATAAGAATCTGTTAGCTGCACCATAATTTTATACTCACTGATGGTGGTATTTGTGACAGCATGGAATAAATGAGAAGCTGAAAAATGGTTCCGCCTGAGTCCTACTCTTTTCTGCTGTTCGACATCTTCCGTTGTTGCAACAGAGATGAGGAAGGAGCATTGGAAGAATGCATGTTTGCTTCTCCAAAGGTCATAAAACATTGGTATGACAATTTTCTTTGAAATAGGCAGTAAAACTCATTTTCCTCTTGTCTCCATGAGCTCACAAAGTGCATGAATAAATATAAGCTGACACAGGATTTCTAAGTGTGCAATACTGTGAAATACCATTTTACTTTGCACCACCAAGCTTTTGGCACAACCACATGTCTTATGAGGAAAGGAATGGTTCACAAACCATGCAAATCTGCCTGAAACACACATCATAAAACCTGTGATGTGCCCCAAGTCACTGTACATGGGGTTCGTTCCACTTACTCACTTGCAGTGGTAGTCTTTGCCTTTCAAAATCCTCTGTTTTTCCCCTCTCATTGAACCACATTAGTTACTATGGAAACTGATCTGTGGGTATGGAACTTGGTGACTTCCGCATGGAAGGGATGCTTCCCAGGAACCTAAATATTGACTGGATGTTTATATGCTAATACTGCATATGGCTTAGCTTTTGTAAAAACCCACAAAAGGTCACTGAGGGAGAAGAGGTATCAGCTAAGGTTATGATGAAAGAAAACCCAAATCCACCCACTGGTATGTTCTGCAGTCCCATGACCTTCCTAGTGGCACAGCCCTGTGACTCACAGGCAGAGGAAACAGAGACAGCCTGTGCTGAACCACAGGACTGTGGATCTCTCCCAGGAGTAGCTCCATACTGAGAGAAACCTTGATACTGAGAGAAACACACAAGGTTACTGCAGCTTTTGTGGTGAGCTTTAGTGATGCTTACCAGAGAACTGTTAGCAAAAATTAAAACTAACTAAAGAAAAAAATACCACATGCAGAACACCAAAAATGTCCATGACTTAGCTATTTCAGAGAGGTCCTTTCCCATAATACAGAAATTCGTCTGTTGCAGAAAAACCTTTGTGAAGATTCACTTGGCTGGGTGGTGCTTTGCTGTGTCACTATGAGGAGAAAAACCTCTTAGAGGGATCAGATCCATGAGCAAACAAGCATGACAAAGTAGGTATCGGGTAGGCAGCATCCAGCAGAGGAGTAAAACCAGGCAGCAGCAGGTACCAGCCCCTTTGACAGTGCCATCCTGCACTTCACTGTAAGTGACCAGCCCTACCTGGCCACATGATCATTAAATGCTGTTTTCTGTTCTTGTTAAACTTACTAGATACCACCTCCCTCAGTGCAGGCAGGAGGCAAGGCAGAGGGGTGTAGGGAAGACAATCCCCTTTCCTTCCCGGCAGAGGGAAACCTGTGGGATGGGCAAGAGGGAGGTAGCACTGCAGGCAACATGGCAGAAGACAGGGATGTGGGGACCAGACATGGCAAGGCCACAGGCTAGATTTATGGATTCTCAGCCCTTGTTTTTGATAATAGTGTGAATCCCTTTCCAGAACAGAGGCACATATGCTGAGCTGGGACATCATGGTGCAACCAAAGGTGCGCGTTTTGGAGTAGCAATTTTTCATTTGGATTTTTTTCCAACCATGTTTCCAGGGTAGTAGGAGACATCTCCAAGCATCTCCCAGTGTGTACCAGCACAAGCCACTGCCAGGGCAAATGCTGCCAAATGAGTTTCCTGTTGTAGAGGTATAAAATACTCAGACTAGATGGGTTGTTTGATTTGGTTTTGGTTGGGTTTTTTCTTTAATAC
This sequence comes from Neopelma chrysocephalum, assembly GCF_003984885.1. NCBI lineage: Eukaryota > Metazoa > Chordata > Aves > Passeriformes > Pipridae > Neopelma > Neopelma chrysocephalum. The sequence continues at coordinate 34,393,823 of NW_020897691.1, forward strand.
AAAAGGCCAGTGGTATTTCCATTCACCTACAAACAGGCCAGTTGGCTGCCTTAAAGTATTGACAATACTATTTCTGGATGCCTAAGGAGCGGGTCAGTGGTGCAGGGTCCCTCCTCACCCTTTGCTCTTCATCCCACTTCCCCGAGTGCGGACCAGTCAGCCTGCCCTTTCTCTACTTGAATAGCTCAAGTGGAAAAAGGCTACGGTAGATTTAGAGAGCAATGATTGAGAATGAAATCTAATCCAATTGCAAGCTATTTTTGAAAGACTTAAAAGGAAAAAAAGTTCAGAACTTTTTAGAGGTTGGTCCCACTATATCAGTAACAGACCTAGTATGGGCAGTAAGGTTGAGAGGTACAGGTTGCATATTTTAAGTCAAACTATCCTCAAAAACAACCAAGTAATTTAACACCTTGAGCTGTGCTGTCACATTTTTGTTTAGCAACTATGTGAAAAGTCATCATGTCCCACTTTTAGATGGCCACCTCCCTGTTCACACTGATCTTTATAACAAGCATACAAATGCCTATCTATATTTAAAGTGGGCTCTTTGCAGAACCCTAGAAATTTCACTGAGACAGATTCTAGACTGAATACGGACAAGCACATAAAGTCATGACTTTGGCACAGTTTACTTAAACTTTCAGAACCCACTCTCTGTTGTCAGGCTACCCTCTGGCACTGTCCCCATCCCCCACTCCCCTACTCTCTCAGGGCATTAGCAGAACACAGGCTGCCCTAGCAAGGGGAGTGGCTGTAACACACTCCCCTGTCATTTCCCAGTGCATCAACTGTAGAGATTTTCCAGAGGGCTTTTTTAGATCCACCTGTTGTTTGTTCAGCCAGCTCCACAGAAACATATAAGCCTGTTTTACTTGAAAAGGGAAAGCAGGCTAACCTTTCTGTGCAATTAGGTTGAGTTGTCTGTCTGCTTTCAGCCAAGAAAAAGATGCCAGCCATGTTGAACGAATGATTTCCCTGACTGACATCTGAAGAGCGAAAGAGTGAATCCCCTAAATGAAACTTTCTCTTCAGCCTCAGGGCAAAAAAATCTATCCTATTCCCACGATTTTGGCTGATCCTCTCCAAGTCTGTGTAAGGCATGACGGGTCTGATCTGTTCTTACTTTAAATAAATGGGCTGGCCCTAACCAAAACCAGTATTTAAAATATGATAGAGGAACAGCTGTCCAGAAATTAACAACAAGATGATGACCCAGATGTGGAAAGTAACTGCCAAAAACTCAGGCTCTAGAATACATGTATTCAAAACTAACATTAGATAAATATTGCTAGATACCAATAAAAAAGCTACAGAAATAGGCTCAAAAAGTCTACTGATGATTTTATAGGAATCTTGTGTGCTACATACACTCACCAAAAAAAAAAAAAAAAAGGGAAGTGAAGCAATAGGAAAAAAAATAATAAAATTGCACTTGATGGGAAATCAACTGGCTGAAATCCATGCTGGTCAGAAAGAGAATGACTGCATGCATGTTATAATAAGTTGTGCTGAGGAGGAATGATTGAGTGGAGAAATGGAAAGAAAACTGAGCAGCAACACCTCCCTGTCTTTTCTAACAAGGAAATGTCTCAAAATTTAGTGACACATTTGAGATGGTAAAAAGTAGCTTCAAAGCAATCAGCAGGAGAGCTGATACCCCAGAGCTGCAGAGTTACAGACAGAGTGGAAAAAATGATGCTGAATCTGATTGCTAACATATTCTGTCATATACAAAGGATGCCACAGAAAAAGGCAGTGGAAATTCCAGAGTCAAGACTTGCAGTACGGTCAAAAATAAAAGCCGAGACAGGAAAAAGATGAATAGAAGGGCAGAACCATTCTCTCTGCTCACCTGCGTCAACCAGCAAGACCTCTCCCATATTTGCATTTGGTTTTGCATACTGATTTGAGCTCTAGACTTAGAGCCAAGGGACTGAATTTTTATTAGACAGAGGCTGTCAAAGCACAGACAGAGGTAGCGTAGCAAGGTTTGAACAGCCTCAGTTTAGCTGAGCGGGACCGTGACTGTTCTCTATAAATACACCAGGTGCGGAGACACCCTGGTGTCATGTGCCTTTCCAGCAGCATCAGTGCCTCAGGTCCACGTGGGACAGCCACACGTTCAGTAGAGCTTTCCTAAAGACCTTGTCTGGAAATCTCAGATTTCAAACTGGGGGACAGGGTGTCTCTGTGCTGCCAGCAGCAGTGACTGTGAAATAAATACTAAAATTAAATAAACACTAAAAAATACTCAGGGAAGTCCTAGAGCATACTTCTTTACTTCTGGTGTTCAGAAACACTCAGTACACAGCTGGACAAACTTTTCACTTGAACAGTGAATTGCCAGACTTGAATAACCTCTTCCCAAGGCAGCGACATAGCAGAAAAGCAGGGAAGGAAGGAAAGCTCCACCATGAAGGACGGCAAAGAAAGTAATAAATGGAACATGTAACAGGGGAGATCCTAATGTACCAGAGCCCCAGAGCTCTGCCACCAGTCTGAGATAGGTAGGATGGTGCCTTGGTAGGGAATCACGTTTCACCGGCTTGTCCCTGGGGTGCAGGGTGTGCTGGGCGCAGGTGTAGCTGGCCTGTCGTGCTCCCAGCCCCACTGCTGGACCCCAGCAGGAGTGCAGATTGGTGGCCACAGACCCACAGTCCTTGTGCAGGGCAGTCTCTAAGTGTCTGCCTGTAGCATAGGTTTTTTTCTCACCAATGCTGGGCCATTATCATTACATTTAAAAGGCTACTGTCAGCTTACAGACGACCCTCTTCTTCTTTTCTCTTTTCTTTATTTATTGCCAGAACTTAAAGGAAATAGAAAATTTTTGAAAGGTTTGCTGGGAAGGGGTGTTCTGTTCCAGTAAAAACAGCTGGGTCTAGGTAAATAAGTATTACGTTACTATGCAATAGTCACACCACAAGCAAGGCAGTACTAGAAACCTAGCAAAACCACCCCAATTAAAAACTTCATTTCGGTTCCCAACCTGAGAAACAAACACAGAATGTAAAGGAAGATATTTTTAACTCATCTCAAATTCAATAATGACAGGATTTCAGGTAGCACTGGTAAAAAAGTATGTGTTTAAAATATAAATTTTCAATACTGAAAGCAAGATTGTAGACTGTGGGGTATAAAAGTTTCCCAGAATAGAACTCTTCCTTTACAAAACCAAAAGATATCAGAAGAAATCTGATAAACATTGGACTCTTGGGGTTTACACAGGCCTAGCCTGAAGTATATATGCAGAGCAGGAAAACAATTCTTCTGTAAGAAATAGTGTTCTGTAGGTTGAATCCTTATGTTGGTTTCCATCCAAACTCATTTCACTCTTAGTTGTCAAGATCGTATTAGAAAGCAGGTCTGTGGCTTGCAATCATGGCTCAGCAGCATCATCATTGCATGATATAAAATGAAGCTGTCACCAGACCTATACTGTCTTCCATTGAAGTTACAGAAGTTCACCTTAATCATTTCATCTTATTCTGAGATTTAGGAGGTCTGGTTCAATCTGCACAATTCTATCACTGTAAGATTTGGGAGGCCTCCTCAGAGGGGTGATTTGGAGACTTCCAGTGCTGGCGTTGTTCAAACAAATGAAAAAATGGTCCTTGTTGTGGATTTGTTTACATTTAATATCCCTCTGCCTTCCTGACAAGCCCATTAATGGCATCATTTGTAAAATGCGTAGTTTTACTACACCTGTCTGGAAACTAGCTCACCTAAACAGTCTGTTTCAGAGGCTTGCGCATGGTACTAGGCAAAATACTCTTCTTCAACCATGTAACCTAGAGCAAACACAGAGTTTATCAGCCTCCTTATCTGACTTCCTACATTCCATATCAAAGCTCTTCACTTCTCTGGTGGTTCTTTCAAACAACCATAAGAGGCTTTTTCTAAACATGGGATTTATTCAGCAAGTCACACTGGGATCTCATTTATAAGATAAATTGTGCTTTAAGAGGGATGGCAAAGAGAGAAGAGCTAAACAGCTTGCCAGTTGGGGGTATGAGATGATACAACCTTAGAAGCTGCTGCTGTACTGAAGGAAGGCTTGATAAATACCAACCCAGTTCACCCAGGACAACCCATCCATGTAAACCAGATGTACCACAAAACTGTCTGGGAGGAGAGGAGTTTTGCTGCAATTCACAGCAGAAATCAGGTGTTCCCCTCAAATTTTGGCGATATCACCCTTTCTTTCTCAACACAGTCTTTTGAAGGTCTCTCTACCAGAGTTTTGAGGAAAAGCCTCAAGATGACTGAGCAATTTCCCCTCTTATCGGGAGCAGGCTCTTTGCTGCAGTTCACACAGAATCAGCCTTAGCCAGGGTGATCTGAAAAGCCGACCTAAGCTGTTGTCTTCCTGTGCCTCCTGACCTACCACCCTCCCCTCTCACCCCTCAGGACAGTGATGTTTATTGTCACAGCTGATTTTGATGGCGGTGTGGGGATTTGTTTTCTTTCTTTTTAGTTGATGTGCTGCAGAGGTCCTGATGGGAGCAACAAACATCCTCACCCATTTGCAGGGATCAAAACTCACCCTGACATGATATTTTGGGAGTGGAAACAGTCAACTTCAAAGAAAAACTGACCAGAAAAATAGCTTCTGAGCAGCACTGCTGACTCCAAAGCTGTAGAGAGCAGTTTATCTGTGTTAATATGATACCAAGAAAACAGCACCATAAGTCACCCAAAGGGAAGAGTAGCCCCTATATCCCTCGCATACGCCTTGCAGAGGAGAGCTTGTCATTGCCACCTGCCTCATGTCTTCAAACTGATCCAGAGTTATCAACGATCATGAGGGGATTTTTAGATCTGCAACCAGCATACATTCAAGGACCACCTTGGCTCCATTAGCCACAGGGCAGAGCCATCATGCCTGCTCTGTGGGACTGCACCATGTGTGGACTCTTCATCCCTTGTAATAAGCTCGTCCACGCGGCTGGGGATGTGCTGAGCTGTCATGTCCACCCATGTTTAGAAATAAAACACCGCTCTGGTACAGACATGTGCCCAGCCCTGCACCCACATGGCCCAGTACAGAGCTGGTGCCACTCAGCATACTCCCAAGAGGAGTGTGAGTGCCAGGGAGCACTTCCCCAATATGCTTTGGGTGTGGTCTCTCATTTGGACAGCAGGGACATTTCCCATCCCCACCACTTGGACCCAGCATCAGTGAATGCTGCCTCATTTTCCTGGTTTGCAAGTATAGCCAAATAGAGGTCAATTCTATCTTCTAGTCACTTCTTCAAAACTTGCACAAAGAGGTATGGAGTTACAGTGGTAAATAATTTTAGAAGTATATTATTGTATATTAATTTTGAGATTCTCTTGTCACTCTCATAGGAGAGTGGCAGTCCTTTATTTTAATAGAAGGGAGATATTCACATCCCTGAACATGGAGTATTGGACCTCTCCCAGAAACTGTTTCTACCATGAGATCTGAAATTCATGTTTTCCTTTCCCCAAGCTTGCAGTAAACTAAAGCATTTGTTTAGGGGGAAGCTTGTCTAGAATGATGCTGTTCTGATGCGGTCCCATGGAGAAGAGAAAGGAAGAAAACATGGCTTAGGTAGGAGTGGTAGAAGGCTAAAAGGTTTATTCCAGACTTTCACAAGAGGGTATGAATATTAAAAGATGTACATAGCCCTGGAAGAAGTTTAGCAACTCCTGTCAGCTCCATCACAGATGGTCTCCTTCTAGCTCACCTCCTGCCTCATGGGCAACCACCAATTTCAGTATAAATCCCAGGTGTGGCTGCGTGAGGAATACCCTGCCCATTTTTTAGCAACACCAAATCCGTGTCAGTGTATGCAAACTTAGAGGGAGTAAAAGGCAGTGGAAGTCATGCCTATGTGTGTGACAGAGTGGAATAGCAAGATGAGCAATGCTAGAAAGAGACTCCACCGAGGTCACAAGGGCTTCTGACTGCCCCTAATCACCTCCAGCCTCAGACCTGGGAGGATCTGGGCATATGTAAAAATAGGGTGTGGAAACAACCTTATCTTGTTAGCTGCTTTCCTGTTTTACATTTGCTGTCTGCTTTAAACCACATCCCAGGGGCTGAGTAGGGTTAGAGCAGAGCTGTCCTGCCTTCCTGGCAATGAAAACCCCTCCCCTGGTTTTTTTAGTGCCCAAGTGCAGACAAGGGATCAGCACAGGCCTTAGCACAGAGCTCATGTTGATGCTGTCTCACTGTATATTGTACTGTGCAGTTATTCCCACGATTTTCTGGCTAAGCAACAGCTGCAGTCACTTTCCATCCCAGTTTAAGTCACCAGTGAATCCAAACTAGGATTTCCATGAGGTCATACACACCTGTATCTGGCCATATTTTGCTTTGTTTGCCTCAGTTAGTGCAGGCAAGAGATGGGAAAGTCTGACCAGTGAGTAAATCTGTCCTATCCTTTCACTACCAGCTGGCAGTTGGCAGACAGACTCTGGGCACAGAGGGAACATGCCCAGATGTGTCATTGCAAAACTGCCTGGTGCCAGAGAAATATCCCTTGTCATAGTAGGCTTTTTTAAATTTCTCTCCACAGATCAAAATTCCTGTAGCCAAACTAATGTTGTTTGCCTCAAAACCATTTCCTTCGGAGGAAAGAAGATTGGACCTGCCTGGGGACATCTGCTGTACACAGCCACTTCAGGCAGAACAAAGGGAACTACAAATAGAGGAGCCTGCATCCTGATATGGACTGCCAGAGTAACAAGCCACATCTTTTCTGAGACATTTTCACCTTCCTCTTCTTTCAGCAGACCTGTTTGGTCTCAGCTGTCCACATAACCATTCAGAGAGGGGAGAGGAAAACTTGGATTTTACGCTTTTTGGTACTAGCCCTGGGAGACATCCCCAGACATACCCCTCTCTCATCATCAGCTAAAGAGATGAGAGCTCAGATTTACACTGAGTTTGTATGGACTCTCACTGCCAGTGCCACAACTACAGTGGTCTTTTCTGCTTAAGGGTGCCATGGGATTCATACAAGACTTATAAAGCCCTGCTGCCCAAACAGTTCATGGGTAAAAACAACCGAAGCTCACCTGAAGACAAGCAAAGAAGGCCACAGGCAATGTGAAATACAAGTTCTTGGAAAATAGCGGGACAGGGACCAGTGGTATTAAGTAGTTCTTTCTTTTTTGGGGGATGTGATCCAGCTAGATCATGGGCCTGGGATGATCACCTCGAGGAAGGAGGGATCTCCCCCAGGATGGGTTTCTAAAAGAAGCTTGGTTTCTGCAGCCAGTTACTACACAAAACTTGGCAACTTGCAGCACAAACTCTTTTAAAGGCTTTTTTTTCCCTCCTCTCCCTGCCTTTACCACATCATGCCCAGGACCCCAGAGAGGAACCAGGCCAGGAAAATAGTTTGACTAGGAAATCTTTCCAATGTCAACATCCTCTATCCTGGGGCCTTGCTTTCCGTGAAAAGATGGACTTTGTGTACACATTTGAGTGGACTGGGCTTAAAGGCAAAGACCTGTGTTGTGGGTTTAAAAAAAAAAAGTTAAAAGAAATTCTACAGCTAAAACAGATTGGGCTCCCTGATTACTCCAGTGTTTTATTTAGCAACATTTAGCAACATATTTATTTAGAGTGAGCAAAACCTTGGGAATTTCAATGCAGAGCAGCCCTAGGGTACCAAGCTTCGTCTCCATCAATACCATGGACTGTTGCTCCAGTCCTCAGCAAAAGTTGTGGTGGTGAGTCATTTAGGGACACACAGGCTATTCAGACTCCCAGCACCTGGGCTAGAACACCCATGACTAAACAGATCCCTAAGGCTTTTGTGTCATCACCCTTAATTTCTGCTGGAGCAGCAAAAACCTGGCTCAGACAATGCTGCAACTTCTCCATTAGCCAGTCCAGGCAGGGCAGAGACAAGAAACTGAACCAATACTTTAAGGCTGAAAGTCAAACTGGTAGTGGCTGGTCCTGAAGAGTGACCAAGCAGGATCTGCTGAACTGCACCAATATGTTGAACCAGTGATTAGGAATTGCCACAGCATCACTGTCTCTCTACCATGCCTTGTCTCTCCCAGTCTCAAAGCTGATGAAAGGTAATCCTTGATGCAAAGTTACCCAAACTATGCCTCCCTTAGGGACACATATCCCTGCACAAAAGACAATCCATAAAACAGGGACATTCATGACTACCATGCTGAAATATTGCCATTTCAATGGGACTACTATTAATTCTACAAGGCAGGAAGGCATGAGCCTTTTAAGAATCCATTACACTAAGAAGCAGCTTACTTCACAAGATTGAAATGAGTGTTATTTTGAAGGAAGCCATGTCCATAACTAAAAATAAACCTATTCCATTTCCCTGTTTGAATTTCCTGTAGATCTTTAAAGAATACAGAGACCCAACCAAGTCATTCTCTTTGAAGGAAATATGTGAGATCATTAGAAACTTGCCTGCTGGGAGGTTCTCGAACCCAGATGTCCTTGTGGTAAATTTGCACAGAGCATTTGATACCTATTTATTCCCTCATTTACCAACCATGTGCAACTCGTAAATTCAGCACTGCTCTAAGAAAGGCATGACTGTTGGTAGCTCTGCTTGCAATAGACAGACATTGGATTAAAATGAGGTTTCATTGTTAAGAGAAAAGTTAACTTCCAGGCACAGTTCTTAATTTAAAACATCTGAAAAATTAACATTCTTATTTGGGCATTTTTCCAGGTCAGATGGTAGCGCCTGGATCTTCTCTGCACAATCTATCTCATCCACAGTAAGTGGCTAAATATTTGGCTTACTTCTCTAATGTATGCAAGTGAATGATTATGATGTTTTTACTAATCACCCCAGAATAAGTTCATCATCCCACATCACAGGTTTTTGTTCCATTGCTGCTTCTGGCTCGCTAAAACTTGTGTCACACTTTCTGACACTCCCCACACACTCTGGCAGTTTCACATTTGGATGAACTTAGTTGCTTTCATTTTGGATAATTTCTTGAATCCCTTCAGCACTAGTCAAAACTACAGCTTAAATACACTATCCATCTAGAGGTCTTTTTGGTTGTTTGGGGGTTTTTGTTGAACAAGTAAAAATCTCTTAACTCATTTCTATTCCATGATTCCAAGCAGATTTAAAACACAAAGAGACTGTCCACACAGTGCTTCCTACAGTGAGTCCACACTCCTTTGGTTAATTTCAAGGCTTTCCTTATTACATCTTCAAATAGCACCTCTGTTCATGGTTAATGTAAGCTTGAGTAGCCCCTTGAAGGAAGTGACTTGCATCTCAGCTTGACGGAAATTTGGGCTTACAAGATTGAAGAAGTTTACATGGGCTTTAATAGACTCCAGTAATCCATCCTGAAGAATTTTTATTAAAACATATAAGATAATCTTATTGTTCTATTTGGTGCTTGCTGATAATAACTCTGATGGAGACTATCAACCAGTTTGGGGCACCATGTTTCAAAAAAGATTTAGACAGAAAAAATGTGAGAGCGTAGGAAGAATGACCTGCTAGGAAAGGTTGAATTTGAAAGGTTGAATTAGCAGAAAAAAAAAAAAAGAAAACTAAGGAGAGACATGAAGAGCCTTTAAGGATAAGAGAGATGCAAAAAGGGAGAAAAGAAATTATTCATATGTTCTTTGGAGATAGGACAAGACTAATGTATTTTGATTGCACCAAGAGGGTTGGTGCTAGAGACAGCTTCCTCTAGTGATAAGGACAGTAAACAGTAGGAAAGATTGCGTAGGGAGGTTGTGGAATATCCACCACTGTTGGTTTCTAAGAGCAAATGTGACAGATATGAGTTAGGAATCATTCTGGTATAGCTCGACTTGCTTTGGGCAAGGACTGTGCACAAGTTTATTCCTCAAGGCAATCTTCCAGAGCTATTTATTTAATACTTGGTGATAATGCGTCTCATAGACAGAGAGGATTAAATATTGAATGCAACAAACAAAACTATCTCAAGAAAAAAAGAGAGGAAAAAAGGCCTTGGACATTGTCAAGTTTTGGGGAGCTAGAGGTATGCTTTAGTCTTCAGACAGTCCTCTGATCTGTTTTTGTTTTGAATAAAATGAATATAAATTATCACTTTGTAGGCAGCATTAAGAAGCCTGTAGACTTCAGAAAGGTCACTTAAGGGGGATAAGCTGGGTGGGTACTGGAGTAATTTCAGATACTTCATCAAGTTTCTCATATCTGTCCCAGTGGTGGGCCTCATGAGAGGAAGTGCACATATTGCCTGACTGAATAGAGATTTGTGCTATAAAGTTCAGAATCTGTTTGGAATAGATTCAAAGCTTAAAGTAGAAATTAAAAAAAAAATAAAAGCACACACAAATTCCAGTTCCAGGAAGTTGTACTAAAGTTTAAGGACCACAATCAAAAATGAAGAGAGAATTAAGCTGGTCATAAATGTTTATGATAACAATATTAGAGATCTAATCACAGTTCAGGTCATGGAGTCTCAATTTTTCATGTCTCATGCTATATACAAGGATTTCTGAGCATCCAGGCTGAGGAGGAGGTTGCTGGGTTATCCCTCTTCCCATGAAAGAAACAAGAGGAGTATGTGTTTTGCAAAGCCAACAGGACCATCTTTCAGTTAACTTCCTTTTCTCCTTAAATCATCCAGTACTTTTATATAAGCCTCCTAAACGTTCTTCACAGTTACTTCAGTTAAATCCAAAACAACATCCATCATCTTAAGGTGCCTTCCAGAATAACAACTCATTAACAGATTTCCCAAATTCTGACTTCATTGACACACACATTATTTAATGAATGGTTGAGATTCAAAGCAAAATTCAAATGATGGGGAAATTTGGGTCTAAAACAGCAAAGACATAAGATGACATATTTCTAAGAGCTTCACAAACTTTATTTCTGTGATAGTATAAACTGGGAGCAACTCCATTAAATACGGCCTAAAACCCCAACAATTGCACGTCAGTGTAGTCCCACTGTGGCATCATGATCAATTCTGAAAGTGCTGTCATGAATTATCATTTAGATGTTACCTTTTTTGAAAGCCTCTAGCAATAGTTGAGAAGAAAACAACTTAAATAAAAGCACTTCACAGTTCTTCTCACTGCATAATGACATTTTATAAAAAAGAGAAAAACTATATTTTTTTGTTTAAAAAAGTGATGTGCTTTGCAAATGCATACGGCAAAGTCAAAATAGTTAAAACAATACAGCATTTCCAAGATTAATGTTGCTAGTTTGGGGATATTATATGAAAAGTGGCTGACCAGTTGAAAAAATGGCATTTCAGAGGTTAAAGGTACATTTGAGACAAAGAAGCAGAAGACTGCTTAAAATGACATACAGGCTGTTTAGACAGTCAAGATTTTCAAGCCATGGGAAGTGGACTTGTAACTGCAATTAATGCTTCCCTTTCCTTTCCAGTATACTCAGATCTGTCACAAATACTGAGGCTCATTCAGAAGTAAATAAAAAACTTGGAGAACCCCCTCTCTATCCCGATAGAAATGTAAGTCTTAAACTCAAGTCTGACCTATTGGAATGGTCTGTACTTCTTTAAATAACTTCAAATTAGAAAACTTTTGATCAGGCTTTATGGACCACTTAAGACTCTCATAAACCACATACAACTTAGTAATATTTTTTTTTCAATTGGAAAGCTGGAGAGGACAGCATTTCCAACAAGTATAGTTTTAAGTTCTTAGGCTTTTCCTCTTGAAACAGAAAACTATGTTTTGAGTCCATTAAGTACAAAGCAAAAGCATAATCATCAAACATCTAATACATAGCCTAAATATGCCAAGTTTGCATAACAAAAAAAGGGGGGGGAACAGGGTGGGAGGAGAGAAATAGAATGATTTTATAGCTAAATGACAGCAGTTGGTGAAAATGAATGAAGACAAGGGAATGCTGTGTGTTCGTATTGTGTAGATTAATTTATGGAATTTGAATGTCTTCGACCTATTGATATATGAATGCTTTTGATCAAGGAAAACACTCTTGGTGAAGAAAAAAGAAATTACTAGATTTCAGTGCTCCAAAACTGTGTATGAAAAACCCATGCTGAATACCAGCAAAAATCACAGATTCTTATAAATTAGTACAATTACCCATAGTCATGTAAACGTGAGTATACATTCACTTTGTATGCACATATTAAAGGAAAGATGTTAAAAGAGAAAACTTTTTCAGAATAAGACACAATATACTGAGCAAAATTATAGCACAAGTAGGGAATTTCTTTCACAGGAGAAAGTAATTGCAATACAGGACCCTGGGGCTGCCAGCATGGACCGTATGGAGTAAGGGCTTTTTTCCTTTTCTCCTTTTTGGCCATCAGTGAGGATGCTAACACTGACATCCTATTGACTAGCAGCAGCCCTACTTGCATAGAAGTGCAGATAGCTAATGCCATATATGCTTATGCTTGGAGTCAAAAACTGACCTTTTTTTTTTCTCACTCGTATGTTTTTAACACTGAACAGAGGATATTCAGATAATGAGAAGAGATGTCTATAAGGCAAGGGACTCCTTCTTTTATTAACTATCTGTCATGTATCCTGGGGTACCCTGAATTGGTGCCTGAGCCTCATGCTATTATTCTAGGTCATGAATTAGTCAAGCTCCTCACAGCTATTTTCACCGTTCCCTTTATTCTTATGTGAATGTTCAAATATAAAAACTAAGTGTTGTAGTTTCTAGATATGATACATCCTCAGATGGTACTTATCGGACATTTTTGAGCATCTTACCTAGCTTTTGACTTACCAAACACTCTTGAGAACTATTTATATCATTTCATTTGTAGCTTCATGCAACTACTCATTTAAAAAAAAAATCCATACCACAACGCTTTTGCTTCCTTCCTTGCAAATTTGAAACTGTTCCATAATTGTCCTAGCACAGATTATATCACTGTCGATAACTGATCCTTAGAATGGAAAATGCAACATTAAATATGCAATCTAATACCAGCTACCACATTTGTTGACTACAGTTCCAAGAGAACTTTGCTCTTTGGTGTACAAGTTGGTGTGACTGCCAGTAAAGCTAGTAGCGTATGTAATTCTGCAAAGGCTCCTCTATATTTGCAGACTATATCTGAAGTAAGCCCAGCGAGCATGCTGGAGTCAGGGCTACCACAGGAATAGTCACTGGCTCTGGAGACGTGAGAGAGCTGGTAGAGAAATGGTAGGTACCTCCTGTGCTCCTTCCCCATACAGGAAGAAAAGCTTCAGGTTTAAGCCCTTTGTGAAATGGCAGGAAGGAGGAAGAGCTTTTCAGAGGAGTGCTCTTTCAACAGCCAGGCTGACTGCAAATTGAGATATATAACATGCATAGGCAAGGCCCTATTCAAACACTGCTGCTTCTAGTTCTGTCCAGGCACAGCATCTCCTCCATACATCCTTTCATCTCAGGTCATAAGCTCATAATTCTCTCCAGTCAGTAAGAGGAAATAGGGACTTTCCATAATGAGGCAGGAGAAGAAGCAGCTTTGCCTCTCCTTATTGCCCAGGGCGTAAGACACAGCCAGGTCAGATGTACTGTTTATTCTCAGATTTTCACACAAGCACCACAGCAGACCTCCATGAAGAACTCCTTTCATCTAGCTAAGGTATACCAGCACATACATGTTACCACAGCTGCTGACTCCCAAACTGATATTAAGAAGAACAGAAATTAAATTCTGTTAAGGATACAGACAAAAACAATGATTATAGGCAAGTTTTAGTTTTACCTAGGCCAGCCCTCTAATCTTAGTGTCTCACTTTCTTTTTTGAGAGGATCTTATATCTAGCAGCTCTAATTACTTTTACAGATCTACTCTGAAGACCGTAGCATTAACATATCTGAACCCACCAGATGCCAGAAGTCTTGCTCTGAATTGCTGGCGCATGATGTGAGGCACACAAAGCACTTAGCAGAAATCTTTGCCTTGGTTCCCAAAGCAGCACAGCTGCACAAAACTAGCAAATTTCTTGTATGTCCTTCCCTTTCCAGAAGAGCTCATGTGATGCTAAATGGTGGGGCTCTGAAGTATGCTGCACTGCACAGTGTTAAGTGACAATGCCCTTAGTTTCATTGTGTTACTAATGCTGATTAGGCCTTGAGTCACTGCACATAAAAAAGATTTGGGACAAGGCAAAAGTACTGTGCCAGAGACAGCTCAAAAGAATAGCCCAGATCAGAACAAGACGGAGAAGACATGGATGCTGATTTTCTGCTGATTGTTTATGGAGTATTATTGTCAGTAATGCTGATCTTCTGGGCATTTAAGGATTTCTTATGGAGGGTCCCCCAGCTCTAGTTTTTTCAGTGATAGTATTTAGCAATACCTGTTTTGCAGAGAAAACCATCCACAGTGATTCATGAGAAGACCGTGACTAAAGTGCACACCAGACATGGTGGGATACAAAATACTAGTTTTACCTAAGTCCTGTTTCTTTATGTCTGTGAGACACATTCATAGTGAAGTCCCTTGTTTTTTTCACTGTGTGGAACCCAAGGATTCCCTTTTTCTTTGGCAGCTCCCTCAGTGGGCAATTACCATGGCTTTTTGCTCTTTTTGTAGGGCTGAGAATCTGGTCCATTTGACTCCAGACGTCTGTGAAGTGTGAAATACAAACTTCTGAAAATTAAACTGCTTTGTCAAAAAATCATCTTTCACTTAAAATATTCCAAAAGCAAGAGATGTCTAAGTAAATTTTGCGTGCTTCAAAGCAGAATAAAGTAAAGGCCCCAAAGAGAAAAGGGAGATTCCTGGCTTGAGACTTAAGTGTTCCCTCCTCTAAATTTAAATAACAAAAATGTTTTTCAAAGTATGAATCTCTTGGGCACTGGCATGTTATGTCGGCAAATAATTCATTAAGGAAAGTTAGCTTTACTGCATCTGTTTGAAGTGTCAGAGGTTTCTTTGCCTGAAACAGCCCGTTATTCCCAAGGATGGAGAGAAGAAGAGGGTTCTCTTTGTATTTTTCTTTCAGAGCACAATGGATTAAAAACAAGCAAACAAATCCTAAATAATGAGATAACAGTGAGGAAACTCGTTCTAAAGGATTCTAGAGTGTTGTAATAGTACGTCGCTATCCATAGTAGGGCAAAGCTCTGTTCCCTCCCTGTGCACCAATTGCTTGATTGCACTCACTGCCACAGTTTATTTCCTAATATTCAGTATGATATTTCCTGCTTCTAGCCTTCAGCTTATATGGGTTTGATGCAGCCTGCCCTGAAATTAATGGAAAGACTGCTATTTACTTCAGGGTTCCCTTTTCCTGTTGCTGCAGCCCATTGGCTGCTTCAATGATTTCTCTCGTTTCCATTTTGGCTGGCCTTCAAGTACTTCCCAAACATCATCTTCTTGTTCTGTGCGCAAGCACAGTGAGAAAGGGGGAGAGACAAGATAATAATCTGTTTGCCATGTGCACTGACCAAGGGGCATGGAATGTTTCGCATGGCAGCAGTGTAGGGAACAAACCAGGCCTCCTGTCCCAGGCAGCCCTCGGCAGGCACCCTAGCCTTCCCCAGCTACTCCCACTCTACAGCAGCTGCCAGTATCAACATAGCCAAGAGTTATGCTGCAGCTTTCTGCATTTATCAAACACTACACGCTGAGTTTTTGAGATCACTAGACACAATCCCACACCTAATCTTGGTATAATGCCCCCTACTTGGGTGATTTTCCTTCTAACAATTTTATCTCAAAAAATGAGCGTGAATACGGTCTCCTTGTTTACATTATAGCACTTAACCTACTATCTCTAGAGATAATCTCTCTTTGAGTGATCTGCTTGCTTGACTGCAAACCCCTGGGTTTGTGAGGTATGGTAAAAAGTCAGTGTATACTTTCAGGTGCTCAGTACTGAAATACATATCAGGTTTTTCTTGCACTGGCAACCAAACTTCTGGTGCTGAGTATTTATTAATTGTGGGCTGATACTTTCTTGTCTGGCTTTATCAATTTAATTGTAAATTCTTGGAGAACTGTAGTTTGCCCACAGTGGCAGGCTTTGGCCCATAGGTGTTATCCTTTCATCCTATCTCTTGCTCTTATTACCACTGCTGTTTGACGGAGCTGAGTACCAAAGGTATATATTCGTCTTGACAGCATGCATTTTTACCAGGCTGCTGTTAACACTTTCTACAGGGAATGTTTCTCTATTTGGGAATGGTTTTGCATATATTTTCTCTTTAGCAGCTTGCTTTAATAGGTCTGCAGCACTTTTAAGCAGTGATTAAGCTTCGTCATTGTAACATGATGGTGACGTGAAACTCCTCTTCCAAGGTAAAGCATCTGAACAGAGTGGCCCAGTTCAGGGCCACTATCTGAAAGCACAAAGGCTGAGGATACCAGGCCTGCTGAAATTATTCCTGCTGTGGTCATTGCAGTGTCTGACAATCATCTGCTTCCCATCAGCCTGAAAGACAGCCCACAATGTGTGCACAGACAGGGAGGGATGAGAAACCAAGGCAATTTCAGGGTCTCAGTTCGGTCAGCTCAGTTAGGCAGTAGTGAAAAATGTATCTGTGGTGTGGGTGGGAGGGGATGAGCAAGTTTTAACTTTTTCTGAGGCGTCTGTAGCTATCTATATCTACACCATTGAATAAGGGAGGATCATGGACTGATCGATGGTCCCAATTTCCAAATGGAGCAGCCTAGATCATGCCCACCCATCTGTGGGGTAGTCACTTGGAAGAAACTTAAGTTTGAATCAACTAGGAGAAGCCAGGAGTGACAATTAAGCAGTGTGGACAACGTGCTACCAATGCTCAAGTTGATTCCCACGCTGTCCCTTATTTAGATCACAAACAAACCAAATGCTATGCACATTTCATCAGCTTTGTCTGGTTTTGGACATTCCCATATGAACCCAAACTGTTTACCAGGTCTTTGATATCCCTGGTCATGTCTGCCAAACACTGACATCTCCAGTTTTTTGGAGACACACTTCAGTTTCAGAAGGTGCTCTGAGGAAGCGTCTGTGATCTGAACACTGTGAGCCAACTACCTTTAACTATGATGCTATCTTGTATGCTCAGACTACCTCAAAAATTCGAGCACTTTGTGCATGTGGGTGGGAGTTCTCCTTTGGCATATGCCCAGCTCCACAAAATTATAGATAAGAGCACTTGTTTCATATGGTTTGTTGTCAGATTCCTTTCAGATGCTTCCTTGACAATGGCAAATAACTGGCTTGATTGCTTTCTGTGCCTTTCTCTTACCCATTTTTCTAGCAATTTGAGGATCTTGTGTTTTGGTTCATTTGCTGTACTTTCATGACCAGAAAATTAAGTCAGCTATATATATCTAATTCCATCTTTTTGTTGGGTAACTCAAAATTGTAGCATTGCAGTTTCAGCATCATGGAGAGACACAAGCAATAACTCTTTTAAAATGCTCTCTAGTGATTTAGTATCATTTTCTACTTCAGTTGTTTTACATCCTCAAACTTAGTGATGAAACAACTCACATCAAACATGATTGCTAGATATTTCATCTTGGTTTGAGTGTCTTTTGGTTCTGTATTGATAATCAACTCAGTCCAAAAGCTACCAGCTGTCTCTGCTGTAGGGAATTTCTGCTTTAAAGTACAACTCACTAGCATCATATAGTGTTGTTGGCTTTTCAGTCATAGAGAATAAATGATTACCTATTTCCTGGTATTATAATGGTTATGTGTGGTAACCTCATCTATGATATCTTTTTCCTTTTTATTCAGAATTCAGCAGCTGTCTGATGATGGGAAAATAGTAGAAAAAATGTGAGCTGGTTTAAAGACCTAATATTAAAGCCCTTTAGAAATTAAATGTAGCTGTGTTGCTTTGACCTCTTTGACACATAATCCTTAGAAACTCAGCAAATGCATGTGAAAGCATGGCAGAAAAGTGCATTTTACTGTGTTTTCAGTCAGATTTTATTCCATTTCCCGAACTCTCTCAAATCAGGTTGTGGTCAGCAGAAGGTTGTGAGATACGTGCTGTTCCCAGTAGATCCAGGTAATCCTACTCCTGGCATTGACAGGCACTACTCACTTCTTCTGAAGATGGAATCCTAAATGCCATTGCCAGCTTTCTTTATCTAGATGAGGTCCATAATCTTTCAAAGGAGCATTTTACTTACCTGAGTGCTTTTGACATTACCATTTTTTGTCATGAAACACTGGGAATCGCTCTGCTTCTCCAAAGCAGGTAATGCTCATTCAGGAAGGGTTTTAGTCATTAACTCTAGTTGTCTGCAAATGTGCAGGCCTCTCTGGCTATGGTGCTTGCCTAGCTTTTCCTCATTCAGTCATAGCACAGGGAAAATAGAAGCACACTCATGTGTGTGCTTCAGGGACACTCAAAAGGCACTTTTGGGAAAAGGGATTTTGATTATCAGACAACTCTTTTAAGTTCTTAAATGAAATCAGCACTGAAGTGAAGCAAAGCATAGGTATCTGAAAAGAAATTCCTGTAAAGAAATTCCTGTTGGTAGGAAAAGTGTGCAAGAGAAGGGGCAGCAAAAAACTTGCACAGTGAGAGTCATCATGATCCGTGTAAAAACGATGCTTATGCTGCCTGAGTTGGTACAGTCATTCACATGGTGACGCCCATGACAGCCCTGTTGACCTCACCCTCAAGGCACTCAGAATAGTGATGACAGTTTGAATTTTATACCATCCTACCAGCATTATAGTACTCTAGCTGGTTCTGGTTAACCAAGTTTTTCTCTCAAGCAAGGCTGAAGAAGTCTTATCGCTTCACATATTTACTACCACCCTACTGCTTGTTTTGTGTTTGATTCCCTGAGGGGTTTTTTTTAGTTTATATCACAGGGTTTGATTTTGGGCTGGTTTTTTTTATGCCATCTTGTATTTGTATCATGAGGTTGTCTGAGGTTTACAGCAGCATTTCTGTTTCCATGCCTTTGCACTGCATTAATACTATGTGTCTGCAAAATCTCACTCTTGGTCTCACTTCCTGCCTCCTTGACAATGTTATTTTGAATTTTTCTTTTATCAGTACATTTAATCTCAATGACTTCTTTTTCCGTGATTATTATATACAAAGTCTTTGTGCAGGGCACCCTTTCTTACTCCTCAGATTATTTGTTTTTCCCTTTTAATTTTGTTCGTCTACTTTTTACCTCTGTGCATTTGGGGTTTGCATTCATAGGGTACATTTTCACGTTTTCTCTCTTCCTCTTAGTGGATTAACTATTCTAGGTCTGGCTCATCTTAAACCTTGTGTTCAGCATGTGCCTGCATGTCTGTCTCGGAGAGCAGTGTGGCTGCATTTATTTTGTTTCTCCTTCTGCCTGGCTTCACTACATCCTATATCTGTTTTCCAGAGTAAGCTAGGGAATGTTCAGATGATGAGCATGGTGATCTGCATACAGGCAGCTATGGTACAGTGCCATGACTATTGTTTTTTCTTTAGCAGAAGGATCCAAAATTCATCCTTAATGACAGGTGCAATTACAATTGCCAAGCAATTGAGGATCCCAGTTAGAAAATAAGGCAATTAGGGCACAGGTTCATTTTGACATAGTCAACAAAACAGTCAGTTCAAAACACTACAAGAGGTGAGAATGATGCAAAACAAGGACAGTGGCACTCAGACCTGCAGCTCCACAACAGCACCCTGTGGTGCTGCCAACATGATGACAGCCAAGGTGATGGGAGACTCACGCTGAATCACATCCATTTACAGGGGCCAGCAGACACAGTGTGGGCAAAGAGCACGATAAGTACACTGCTGGATGTTTTTTTTCTCAAAGATAACAGCAGCGGAAGAGGCTCTGATTAATAAGCTGAAAGCAAATGCAAATCTTATTAATAAGCTGAAAGCAAATGCAAATCTTATTAATCCTTACTTGGAATCCAGTCCACAAGTCTTCACGTCATTAGAAATAGGGTTAGTATCAGTAAAGTAGTATATCAAGGTCCTTGGTGTGGGACAGGGTCAAACCTATGGGGCACTAAAGACAGCCCCTATGAGCATAAGTAGAAAGAGGCAGATTTGGGAAAGAAGGTAAGATAATCTATGAGAAGTTGGGCCCTTCCCCCAAACTGTTGGAACACCCACTAGCACTCCACCGTCAGCAGAGAGCTGGAAACTCTATGGTAAGATATGCACTTTGCACCTTCCTAATAATTGTCCCAGACAGGCAATGACAGCCCACTGCTTCTGAGTGGTAACTCCTCCAGGAGGAGGAGTGCAGGCAAGTAAACGACTCTCCCAACCCTCTAATAAGCTCATTAGCATATGTCTTTGCTAATGATACATATGGAACCAGTCTACTCCCAGGTGACAGATCTCTGGGTTATTTTACCATTAAAAAAAAAACCAAAACCAAAGCTGGAAAATGGCATGCAAAAATAGATTAAAAGAACATGAGAAGTGGAAGGTCAAGAGTTCAACAGTTGGGTAGTGCCAGAAGTGGGACAGTTTACATAACCTAGCTGTAGCCTCCCCAAGTGAATGCAGAAGTTAGTCACAGGAGCATGGATCATTTTTTTGAGAGGATCCTGGCTCATTTTGTGTCATAATGGCCAAAAGGATTAAAGAGAGGAACAGAAGTATTCCTCTCCTCACATTCAGGAGGTGGCACTGTTCAGAAATCCAGCCCCAAAATGGAAACAGTATTACTAACTTTCTCCATGAGCTTCTGCAATACAGTCTGCCCAGAATATCTTTAATTATTTACAAATAGTAATTAAACTTTATGCTGCACAAGTAAGAAGACATTTTTAACCCCATTTTATATGCTGGGGAGAGAAGCACTATAGTCAAAGTATTCCCTTGGATAATCTGAGATATCCTTATGGAATCAGTTATTTCTTAGCACCCGCTGACATTTTAGACCTGAAGATTGCTATGTTAGTTCTGTTACACAGTGTGGCTTGGAGACAGTGACAGACAAGAAACAGTTTACTTCTATTTTTTGGCATTTGGAGATAATTCTTTGGAAAGCATATACTTCTGGGAATCACAAAGCCCTATGTGGGCCTGTTTTTTGAAAATATATCTGCAATTTGTCAGTGGGTTGGTCTCTGCAAGGAAATTAAGAAAGTCATATTTAAGAACAAACTTGTGCTTTTTGTTCCACTTTTATTCCAATGTAAGAAGCCAGCCTTTCCAGCATTTCCCTGATGCTCGGCAGAGCGCTAATGCTGACAGCAGAAAGACAACAATAGTGCATCTTTAACTATATTATCTGTTCTTTATTTCTACAAAATTATGTAATGTAATATACACACAGTCTCCTTTGAAAATATACTATGCCCAGAAGAGAATTGATATATTCTTTGTCTGGATTATAGGTGCACTGTTGTTCCCACTGTTCTCATCCCACAGGCTCCTCACTGTCATTTAAAAAATATTTTTACTGAAAGTCAATACCTTTTACCAGCTTTCACAGAGAATTTAAATGTTTATTTGAGTATATAAAATAAGAATAAGAAATTTTTTCTTACTTTAGTAGTACGTGATTTCTAATAAGTCTGGAAGTTATAAAAACATGGCTTTAATATTTTTATGTTATTTCTGGATTTCCTAAGGTAGTCCCATGTGTGTTTTTTATTTCCATGTCCATATGTAGCCACAGAGAGTGCAAAGACATGTGGAGCTTACAAACACAGACATTTAACTTTTAGAAAATGCGTGATCCCATTTGAAGATGTTATGGTTACAGTTTAATGCCCGCATTGCTGGTTTGGGAAAACCTTTGCATAGTGTTTGAGGAAACACCTCTTCCAATTTGTGTTTTAGGAATATTCTAAGACAAAAAAAAGTAGGTTCATATGTATGTAAACATTTGAGATTTGACCCTCTACAGCAATAAGGAAAGCCTCTTCTGTTTATTCTTTGAAGATATAAGGTGATGAAGTTTCTCCTGTCTATTTGCTCCCACAGATGATCTATCTATTGCACAAAAGGCAAAGCACTCTTTTCCTATGCCTGCCAATACCCTTTCTTCTGCTTCCCTGTATTAGTGTGACTTGTGCTGACAAGCAGGATGAAGAGCTCAGTTCAAACCTTCCCTTCTGCTTCTAGGCTGCTGTTCCCACCTCAAAGATGGTGTCACCAGGGAGGCAAACCTGCCACCTCAGCACCCCCTGGTAGTAATCACCTGTAAGTCAGCAAGACCCATTTAGCGCTCCCCAGCCGAGGAACCTCCTGAAAATATCGTGGGATGTGCCAGGCAAATACTGTCAGCCTCCTAAAATACTGTAGGCAAGTTCAGATCCCTTTTTTCCCCCACTACTCTGTAATTATAAATAATATGCTATACATGACAGACTACAGCTGGTAAAATACACACAGCCAAAACCAAAATGAATGGAAGTGTTGCCGAGTTAGCAATGTAGAAAGGGAGGAAGTGTAAGAGAGAAGATAAAATGGTGAAGCAGATTAGTCACCTATCAGACTGTGATTAGTGTACTGGTTTGAGTGAAGAATTTGAACATGACATTTGGTTATCCTTATGAAAGGTAATCTCAATTAAAATGTTTCGATTAAAAAACTGAAAAAGTGTAAAATTTAACACTTTGGGGGTCTTTTAAAATACAAGTTTCTTAGGATCTCACTTTTACAAATTATGGCTCAGAAGAATCCAGCAAACAATTCTGACAGGTTTTTCTGAGAGTCAGCCTAGTTTTACCAACAGTGGCTTGAAACAATCAAGAAAATGGAACTGGCATCCTGCCCTGTTCTACAAAAGAGCTGCCTTTACACCTCCTTGCTATTACAAAGCTGAGCATGTTTTGTTTCAAAACATTACCTTTCTGTGCAAACCGTGGCTATTATTTATTCAGCATATATTCATGATAGCTGTCACTGATTCCTTGCCCACTGACAACTCCAACGGTCACTCGTGTGTCATTTTGTGACTGCATTCCCAGATGCTAAATTATTATTACAAATAAATCCTAAGCAGGCTCTTAATTTTCATACTGCTGCAAAAAGCCATGTAGCTGTATAGGAAGATAGGAGCAGGGAACAGGAAGGAAAGGAGAAAATCTCGACACCACATCGTTTAGTACATGTGACTGCAGAGCTAAGGTTTTGACAGTATTTTTCATGTTTTCCATGAAAATAGCTGATGGAGAAGCCATGGACGTTATTTCAAGATTTTAATGAATAAGTGTTTTAAGGTGAGATTAGAGAAAGGAGAAAGTAGTTCGGCATGAGGAGGAAGGCCACATAGAGGAAGGAGAGAGAAAACAGTGTTATGGACTTCAGGCTAAGATGCTTAGAAAAGTTGGGAGAGTAAAAGGAGAATATAAAGAACTGTGCCTGTATTACGTAAATTTAATTATTTCTTCTGTTTCACTGGGAGAATATCTGGCAGATTTTCTGGGTGATTTCTGAAGGCAGATACCAATACAGTCAAGCCATGGTGGTGAGTGCCAAAGAACAAGACTTGTGTGAGGACCTGCTGTGGGCACGCATAGGCTTGACTCATGTGGAGGGAACACTCCAGCACGTCTCACCTCTGCCACAGGGGCCACAGGAACTCAGAGCAGCTCTGCTGGCCTTTATGATCCTAAGGAAATTACAGGTACCCTAAAGGGAAACCCAAGGCTTCTTCCTATGCTTCCCATGCAACTACCGGCACTTGATTCCCGACTCCAACACTTGATTCCCGACTCCACACCTTGCTCCTCTTCAGCTATACTCGCTCAGAGCATCAGACTTTCTATGACATGCTGCCAAGCCAGTTTATCTGCCCTGGCTTAGAGCAGTTCTGTGGCTGCTGTGTGATATTATTTTGGTCTGCTTTCATTGATTAGTTGGTTATTTTCTGGTTTCACTCAAAAAGAGTGGTAAGCAGTTTTTTGGTTGATTGGTTGTTTTTTTTCTTTGTGCGATGCTGGTTTTAATTCACAGCAAGAGCATTCAAAGTTTTGGACAAACACTCTATATTCCCACTTTTTGATTATAAAATTAAGTGCACTTTTTTCCTATAGCTTTTGCAGCAAGATTATCTGGCTGTTTGATTAATTTCCAAGATATTAAGATCCCCAAGAAACCTCTATTGACTTGTGAAGAGGTAAGATTATGTATAATCCCATAAAAAAAGGCAAACAAGGCTTGCAAAAATGCCCCTTTTCCTAAAGTCACATTCTGGTTTTCTGCTGAGAAGTCTAGAGTATTAAGACACCATTTGTAGTCCTGACAGTCTCCAAACAGGAACCAGTAGTCAGTTCAGAACAGACTGATAGTCTCCATAACCCTGCTCTGCCTTCAGATTGCTTTGAGCCAGCTGAGGTAGACTGGTCTCTAGGCAGCAGCTCTGTTCTGTCTGAACTGGTACCTGCTGCCTGCTGCTGGCCCAATGGCTGCAGCCTATGCTTCTCAAAATCTATAGGATCAGGATCCTGATCAGTGTTTCTGGAAAGGTAGAATAAGACCTCTCCACTGAGCTGCTGTTATCACCCAAGACAAGGAAAAGCAGAAATTGGTTTTTTCAATTGATCCATACATTTATACTCTTGTGTTGTATACATGTTTTATGTGGTAATATAATTTTTTTTAAAAAGTAATCTTCATCGAAAGATTAGGAGGGAAACTTAAAATGAGCTACCTAGGAGCCTGAAAATTTTGTTTCTTTTTACATCTATAATTGGGTTTAAAATGAGAAGTGCCATAAGTGACATTTTATTTTGAAATTCTCATCCTTTCCAAATTCTTTATTTGAACTCATGGAACAAACTCTGTTTGGTCCTGAAATGTAATGATCAAGAGTCACCTACACACAACCTGCAGTCACCCAGACAGAAAACTGAAACACTTTCTTGTCGTGAACACACAGCTGTAGACATTCTGATAGGAAACAAGGTTATATTTGAACTTGTAAAACTGCAATTTCATCAGGAAATCACATTGTCAAGATTAAAGAATTCTCTGGTTAAATATCAGCAGTCAAAAATGAAATCCAGGGAGGAGAAGTGAGAGAGAAGTGTAAACCTTAGTTATCGAAAACTTGTGTTATATTTTGCTATTTCAACATGTTTAATTAGGTTTCTCTCCCTCTGCATTTGTATTTTATATGTCTCTCCTGTTCTTGTTGGAGCCTAACTGCAATTTCTTCAATGCTAAGGCAGAACAGCTTTCCAGCCTAGGAGATAAGGGACATGGTAATGTGCCAGTCTGTCAGTATGGGAGCATCCAAGGTCACAGACAGGGTTGTGCTGAAGAGAGGACTTGAAGCTGGAGCATGCGATGCTTTCAGAGGACATTGAAGGTGGATGCAATACCTTGAGAAATGCCGGGAGGATTTATGGCAGTGCTGAGAACCTGAAGGGAACAAAGTGTACAGAGAACTTTTCCAATCACCTGCCTGTGGGGCAGGGTGCACCGTGACTGGAGGACAGCAAAGCCTGAACATCTTTGGGTGCAGTGCAAGACCGAAGCCCCAGCAAAGGTGCCCAGCCGTGCTGTGGGGACGGCAGGTACACCCCTGGAACACAGCCATGGTGGGGCTGATGCTCCTCTCAACACGGCTGGCCCAAATACTCCGCGATTAAATGTGGGAAATGGAATAAAACCATAACCCTGGAAAACCTCTGCCTATTTCACTGCCGCCGTTGCCTTATAACTCACTATTGCCAATTTCAAGAATTAGGGATAAAAAAGAATCGTAATAGTAAAATAAGACGTCGTCTTTCACAAAGAGGCATAATCTGCTTAAGGTTGTTCTCCCATTCAGCGGGGATGTTGAGACGCTCAGCTCACTCCTCCCGCCTCCCGAGGCGCCCCGGCAGGGCGCGGAGCACCGCGAACCGCTCCAGCGGTGGCAGCTGTCGGCCGCGATCCGTGGCAGGGGCCGACCACCCCTTCTCTTCCTCCTGCTCCCACCTCTTCGCCCCCGGCTTCTCCTCCCGGCCAGCCCGGGCAGCCCGCGCCACGGCCCCGCTGGATGCCCGAGGAGCGGCGGCCGCAGCCCGGGGGTGTCTGCGGGCGCTGCCCGCCCGCGGCCCCCGAGTTCGCCCCGCCTCCCGCGCCGCCCGCCAATCCCAGCGGCGGGGGCGGTCGGGCGCGCTCTGCCATAGGCCGGCGCCGCTGTCAGTCGGGGCGGCCCCGCGGAGGGCGCTGCCGGCTCCGGGCGGGCAGCGGGGCCGGGAGGCGGTGGCGCTGCGGTTGCGCCATCTGTCAGGAGCCCCTGTGGGAGGGAGCGCCCGAGCCGCGCTCACCCGGGCGGAGCGAAACGGAGGCGAGGCGACGGCGGCAGCGACAGAAGCAGGGCGGAGAGCCCGTGCGAGCTCATCCCTGCCCAGGCTGCGGCTCCGCCGCCGCACAGAGTCGCCGCCTCCGCACCCGGCCGCGGCTCGGCGCAGTGCGTCCGCCCCGGGGAGAGGCAGCGGCGCCCCTCACTGCGGGCGGGCGGGGGCAGCCGGCGGAGGAGCGAAGCGAGAAGGATGCGAGTGCGGCGGCGCCGCCCCGGCCCCGCGCTGCGCTGAGCCGAGCCCAGCCGAGCCGAGCTGAGCCGCCTTAGGTAACGGAGGGGCCGAAGCCTGCCCGGGGGGGAGCGGAGGCGGGGGGATGGATAGATGGATGGATGCATGGATGCTGCGGCGAGTTTGTTTCCTTTGTGCGCCCGAGCGGTGATGGGGTGCGGGGGTACCGGGGCGGGGAGGCGGCCGCGCTGCTGTGGATATCCCCCACGCAGCACACGCGGACCCCGCGCCCGGTTCCGCCCCGGCCCCGGCCTGGGGCGCGGGGAGGGCCGGGGGCAGCGCCGGGGACCGGCTGTGTGGGGCCCTGCGTGCCCGAGGGTCGCCCATATCCGTGTCCCCCGCCCCCGCGGCCGCCGGCCGGGGAGAGGGGAGGGGGCGCAGCACAGGGACGTATTTGTTGTCGCCGAACTGCGAAAAAGGGGAGGGGGGAAATAAATAAAAAGACCTTCTCTCTCTCTGAAATAAATCGTATAGGATTTTCTCGTCTGTGACAAAGGCCTCTTTCAGGGAAGAAAGAAGGGACGCATAAAACGCCCAAGGGTGGTAGGATGTGAAAAGAGGCTTGTTTCTTGTCTCTCCCCTAGAGCCTCTCTGTTCCTCCCCAGATGAGGCCGCTGATCTGGTGCCAGTTCCTTTTCAGACACATTTTAGATTAGGGAGAGATACCAAACGCTACACCATGGGTGCCAGCGTTTTGCTGCGTCTGCAGAGCTACGGTGTACGCGTCGCCCGACCTCCTTAATAACGCTCAGTTTGGTCTCTGCTTCCTCGGGAACTCGCCTGATTGCTGCTCCTTGTGGATTCTGCATGAGCTCTGGGAGAGGGCTGGAGAGGGAAGGGGGTCACTTTGTGGAAACAAGACATGATACCTTGGTCCGTTCATTGATGACGAGGAGGGCAGGCCTGAATAGATGCTGGAGGAGAGGGTTTAGGATGAGTGGAAAGCAACCTTCTGCAGTTGCTCATCAATCACTCTGATATGCTCCGATTTTTAAGGTGCTAAATAACAAGTGAGAACAGATCAGGCTTTTGAAATGCATGCACAGGACTGGGAACGCCTTTGAGACCCTGTCATTTTCCTCCTAGTATACAACCTCCTTAACTCCCACATCCTTCCTTCCACCATCCACCATCCCTGCAGCTGTAACACTTTCCAGGATCTCCTCCCCATACCCCCCTTTTCTTTTTTTTTTCTTGATGTCTTTTTAACTAGCTTCTGGAAGCAGAGAACAATTACAGGTGAAGATCTGTTTGTTTATACGCTAGTGGAGGAAGTGTTTTCATTAGGGTTGAGTGGTCTGGTTTCTCGTGAGGAGGAACAGTAAGCTAAAGGGACACTGTCAACTTGAAATCCAGAGAATGTGTATGATGAATGGAGAGCTGTGTCCAATATTACACCCACCGTCGAGCTCCCTGCTGGAGATCTGTCTTCTGACTATGTGGGTTTGTCATGCAGTGAAGGAGTAAAAACACACTTCAAATAAAGTTCTGTTAAGTGAACAAAGGAGTGCAGAAGAAAAATACCAGAGTGGGAAGGAGGAAAGGCAGCATCTCCAACTCCTCAGTTATATCCATTGTAGCCACTGCTTGACCTAGTGGGAAACTGAAGGGGCGATAGTTCTTTTTTACAGTCGCACATTTACTTAGTATCAGTAAAGTGGAAAGGTTGTTACCTTTTCCCCAATAGTACACGAATTTTCAGCGCCTTGATGTATATGCTCAGAAAACTGGTAGCACTTGATGGATGTCAATAGGTCAGTGTATTTTCACAATATAAGAACAATTTTAAGAAGAATATCTCTTGGGAAAAAGACTATGGGTTCCTTCTTGAGCCCTTTTTACTCCATAGAGCTGTGATTTTGATGACAAAGAGAGAGAAAGATTGCCTAATTAATGCTTCAGAAATTACTATTTCATTGATAGTAGGCTGCAGATTTGTCATAGTTTGTTGAAATGTTCGGATGCTTCTTAGAGGGTGCCCGTAAGCATCCTTTCTCTCCACCTCTAACAGATGGCTGCCTCATCTGTGTGAATTGTCTTTGAAAAAAGTAACAGTTTCCAACATGAAGTTGTCTAATGGTAGGCCACTGGCTGTGGGGTTTTGTGGTTTGTGCTTCAGGCGTGTTGTTTCAGAAATTCTGTGTTACCTGCTGGTGAAAGATACAGTGGCATGAAATACCAGTTAAGTATAAAACCCTGAACAGGCTTCTCTGGAAATTATTTTGATGTTGAGTAAATACATGTCTTCAGTGACAGACAAACAACTTTGGCATAGGGGCATGGCAGTCAATGTAAGCCAGAAGTGAAGAAGGTGGTACAGAGAAGTACCTTATTGATCATTTTAATAAGTGTCTTTAAAAGTTAGGACCCATTCACAAATTTCTTTTTCATCTGAGTAAAAATAGCGTTGCTGAGGAACTAGTTATTTTTTACATACTACTCTAGGTTCCACAATACCTTTATGTGAAATGCCTAAATGGTGTTATCTGAAATGCATGAGTGGAGTCTGATATGGAGAGGGCCTCCGAGGCCATTTGTCCTGTGGTTTAGCTGAATTAAGCTGAATATACTAATCTGGACATGGTATGGGCTGCACTGGATTTATGGTGTAATAAAATTGTGGCTAAAATAAGTGAAAACTGTCCAGCACCTTTGTGATAATTTAACACTTTAATATGGTACATCTACAATATCATATATTTTGTGATGTAAAAGAAAGCTTAGAGCTGTTGGCCATCTTATGCCCAATTACTTTTATTTAACCAGTGTCTTCATTTTGCTGTCTTGGTGCATTATAGTGCTTTTACTTCAGGGACCGAAAGAGTTGAAGGCATGTGTTTTCTCTTCATCCTTCTCTCTGGGATGCACATTAATATTTGATTCAAACTTGTTCTGTAAAGTTCTGCTTAATTCAGTTTGGGCACTACTTTGAATATATAATAATGGTGTTTGTTTGTGTCATGGACAGTGCTTTGTAATTTGCTTTATGGGCAGGTCTACTGCTGAGAGTGTATTGTCACAGTGACCTTCCTTTCAGAGGGAGAAAACCAATAATGCCTGTCCGTTTCCCACCCCTGCAGCTCCCACAGAAGTGTCTTCACAAGTAATTTTGACCCATTACTCCAAAAACTTGAACCAGCAAATCTAGTTCACACAAACAATCTCATTGAAATCCAGCAATTAAGGATTCCTTTGGTGACAAAAGGCCTACAGATCTGTATTGTGCAAGTCAGCCATTTACTCAAGTCAAAACTCACAAAAGGGTTTGGGTGCTTCAATGTGGAGCTCCCCAAGACCTTGCTACCAGGGCACTTGCGACCCCTGTGGATCTCACTCAACGAGCAAGGGATGTTGCTGCTTGCTGTGCCATACTGAATGCATTGTGCACCTCAGAGCTGCGTTCCCAGTGGCCAGAGTGGCAGGGGAAATGCAGCCAGGGCCGCTCAAGGCAAAGTGCCTCAGTAGGAGGTGAAACTCCAGGGCTGCATCTGCCTGCCTGCTGGGTGTGCCTGCCTGCTGGATGTCTCGCTTGGTATCACAGTGATTAGGGTTAGCTACTAGAGTTTAAAAACCCTAACTTGCTTTTGATAGGGTAGTAATAATTTATACAAAAAAACCAAAATGCACACACACCCAAAAAAAAGGGAAAAAGAAAAAAAGAAAGAGAAAAACCTTGTGGTTTGTGTTTGAATAGATGATGAACATGCAGGTGTAGAAGAACGGGGATTTCTAGCATTTGCATCCTGTCCTGGCTTTTGCTCTTAATGCCTGACTTCCAGACAGAGAAATGACAAGTACAGATGATACATGAAAGGTTGAAGTTGTTTTGGTACATCCAGGAAGTGTATGACACTTCTTAAGGAATGAGCACGTGAGCCCCGTTAGCACTATGCTATAGGATAGTCTCACTTATTAACTCAGCCATTGGTTTGGTTTCAGGCAGGTAATCTGCCTCTTGGTTTGAGGGTGGTCAAGTTAAATCTGTCTGTGGGAAGTGTCCTTGAGCCCTGAAACTGGTAACAGGCCTGACCTTAGAGGAGTTTGCAGCCAATGAAAAATACTCTGTTGCTGTCCTTACCACTGGCTGCAGGAAAACAATGACATTTTATAAAGCTTTTTCGGAACTTTCCTTCACTTGGAATGGGAACAAAACTAAACAATATCAGCACTTTTACTGGTGTAGATGAAAAATTAAATTACTTAAAGTCAATCAAAACATGTTACCTCATCTTGCTTCTGACTGTTTTAGGTGGTAACTGGCTATGAAAGCAAGGATTTAACTCAAAATACTGTCATCTGTTTGGAGTAAAATAGAACCTTTGACATCTTGACTTTTTACTGAGGTATAAAATCAGCAACACTTTTGTGGAGCTTTTAGGTATGGATAGAACTAAATCACCTTGCAGAAAATGACTGTCAGATTTCTCCTGACCAGCTCTACTCTTTTTATACCATGAATTTGAATTAATATTTTTCATCTGAAAAAGCTATCAAAAAATATCCTGGCAATATCAACTACTGTGACTTAGATGGTCTGAGTTAAATTGGTTTTTTCAAGCGGGGAGAGGACAGCAAATTAATTTTAAACTTCCCTGCGCTTCCCAAAATGCAGCTCCTTTTTTTTTGTATCAAAGACATCCCAATTTGGATGGATCTACTGATGTTGTTTGTGACAAGGTGCCATAGTGAGAGGTTACCCCATGTTTTCCAGCTCAGCTTCATCTGATTCAGGGAAGTCTTGCACCTCTGAAAGTTGCTTGTTCCATGCTATAATTTTCTCGATTATCTATGAGCATTAAGTCCTTCTTGATTAAGCTAGAAACCTAAATTCTTAGAGCAAGTCAGTTGATATTCATCACATTGAGATATGGTTTAATATGATGAATTATACAGGGCGGTTGTGATGTGAGAATGTTTTTGTGAGAACAAAGGAGGTCACCCCTCTGCACTTATTTATTTTGCTGTTTTGTTGGGGTTTTTAGGAGGCAGCAATGATTGGGTGCCTTTTCTAGCCTAAGGAAATTCTTTGTTCTATGCTGCTTTAGTTACCCTGTGGCTACAACCAGAAAGGAGTGATGTCGAGTAGCGTCTGTGAGTGATGTGCTCAGTGCTTTAAAGTACAAAGCAGCCCAGTCAGAGCTCCTCAGAGGAGCCAGAGATACTTTTAATAGTATCGAATGCTGTGCCGTGAAAGCAGTTACTGAGCTGTCCCCAAAACAAAGGCACGATGGTCAAGCAGTCCTAAACAAAGACTTTACCTCACATGGTGCACTTTGCTTCACAGCTCTTGGGGTGGCCTATGGAAGAGCTTCTGACGTCCTCGATGCTGCCTTGCAACAGCTCTGGGAGCTCTAAAAGACAGATAAACATCTAAAGGTTTGGCTGCATAAGGGTGATTTTAACATAAAATTGAGACCTTACATTTCAGACAAAATGTACCATCATTAGTGGAGTTTCCAGTAATGCTTGAAAAATGTTGATTTATCCACTGAAGTGATGTTGCTTGCAGTGGCGAATTTGGAAAGTGTTTTGAAGCTGAAAGTGATAGTAATGGCACCAGCACAACATATGAAGAAGCAGAGAAGTACCTGGGGCAGAGAGATATTGAACAGACCAAGGGAAGAGCTGGCTGAAGCAGGTAGAGAAAGCTGCCCTTGAGTGTCTGTGTGTGTGTATGTACATTTGCTTTAACAGAAAAGAAGTGTTTGGCACCACTTAAACATGAAAATAACTCTTGATTTAGTGATTTGGTGATTTTGGGAGGAACAAGGAGGAAACCTCAAATGATTGGCTTGGATGAAATATCTTCTCTGAAATTGTCTGTTTCCTCTTGGCTCCAGTTTTCCCATGTTAACAGATTTGACCAAAATAGTTCTTGAGCCTTATTGGTATAGTCTAAAATGAAAATATTATTGCCAGATAATCATGTCAGGTCTCAGTTTGCTATATGAAGCTATACAGAGAAGTTAAACAGGCTATGAAAATGAAGATTAGTATTAAATACCCACTCATGGTTTGTTTTTCTTTGAGAAAAACTTTTCTGTTCCATGAGAGTCCTCTAATGACCTATCTGGTGGTTCCTAGCATCCTTTTTCTGTACAGTTTTTATTATTCTACTTGTTGGGTGAGTTGGTGGTTTTTTTCAAACAAATAAACTTTAACATTTATTTGAAGGCTTTTTATTGTATGAATAAAAATCTTTCAACCTCCTTTGTTTTTGAACAACCTGTGTGTGAAAGAGCACTTTGCGTAACATTGATCTTTGACTTGCAGCTGCACCACTTACAAAAAAGACAGCTCTGAAGGTTTTCCTGACATGACTTTGGAATATCATGTGTTTCCTATCTTGGCTCCTGATAACAATGTACAGATAATTGTGGATTTTTTTTTTTTTTAACAAATATGTTGGGTTTTTCTCTTTTGTGCCTGACCTTTAAACCACAGAATTGCTCTGGGCTTATAATTGAAGTTGATGCTCTTGCCCAAAATAATTGGGAAGACTTGTTACTGGTTAGTTCAGAAGTTCTCTAAGCCAGAAGCCACCACAGTGTGCTGTGTCACAGCATCGTACTGGAAGATGAAAGTGCTGGGCATGTAGCTGGAGCTGAGATTAGCAGGTATTGGTGAATGACCTCGTGTCAGTTCTGGGCTGACAGTGAAACTCACAATATGAGTACCCACAGTCTTTTTCCCTCTCTTTCTAGCCTGTACAAACTTCACAGCTACAGTAATGAGGGCTGTAGCTGTCTGTATCAACCAGCATCCCAGGACTCTGATGGCTGTATTAACTGTCTGAACAAAAAAAATACAGCAGAAACTTGTCTGTTACTTTCTAATTTTTGGACTTATGTCACCTCTCTACAGAAGTACTTTTCCTTTTTCTAGCATAAGTTAATTCCATGCCTGGTCATTTCTTGGGACATAGCATATGACCAGCTGATAGCCCTGTTTGGAAGATGGTGACGATTGTGTCCTACAGCCAGCTGCTTTCACCCCAGGGACAGGGGAGGAGAGCAGATGTAAGCAAAAGCGTGTCTCAAACCCGTAAAAGAAAGGATATTTGTTTGTTCCTGGGACTGTGTTTTTATTTGTGGGCAGCTCCTCACTAGGAAGCTATGATATATTTTTTCCAGGAAAAAAAAAACATCTCCAAGACTCGGAATGAAAACCTCTATTGTCTGACTAGGCAATTAGACTGTTTCTTGTCTTAAACTATATGGAAATGCTCAGTGTTTGTTCCTAGTGGTGAAGTTCATGGTGGAAGGGCTTTATTATGGTGAAGTTAATGACCTCTTGCATGTTTCTAGACTTCTCTGTGAACAGGTCCTCTTGCATGCTGTCACTGTATGCTAATAAAGTTTGAAAATGGAAGATCTGAATAATAAGATTACAGAGGGGGAGCCCACATCCAATTAGATTTTTGTCTAAAGACCAACAAAAATGCCAGTTCTATTGCCTATCTGCCTCCTTGGAAAGTAACTGGAAACTCCTAAATTTCCTTCTGGGTTTTGTCTTTTGTCTATTGTGATATAGCCAATAGATTATGAAATTTCTGGATGTTATCACTGTGGGCAACATTTGGGTTGATGATTTCAGCAAGAGACAGTCTCAGTCCCATTTCCAAAGTATTTGGTAATGTTTTGATGGTTTCACTCTTCAAGAGGGAATAAAACTATTTAAAGCTTATCCTTTGAATAGCACAGTATTTGAGATCATTCATAATTTTAATTTACAGTCTTTAGCTGAATATGCAGGCCTTTTGTTCCAAATATTAGGTTCTCCAGGTATCTTTGAATGGTCAGTGATTTTTTTACTCATACTTTGGACAGGTGAGGAGGAATAGCAACTGGATTTTTATTTTACTTTTATTTTTTACCCTTTTTTCTATTTTTTCTCAGAAAGGCTGAGGCAAACCACCTTTAAAGGGAAAAAAAAGGAGTGTTTAATGCAACACATTTTATTAGCTGCAATCACCGATGAAAAAATTTGTAAGCCCATCAGCTTAACTGTGATAAGGTCAGTGTACAGGGGCTGACAACCTGAAGAGCCAGATTTAACTCTCAGGATAGCAGACTGTATGCTCTCAAAAACCCCACACATAGCATTGACTTGTGTTTCTTTTGACCCCTTCACTAGGAGCTTCACTTTTGTAGAGAAAGTAATGAGCCCAAAAATTTGGCTGAGAAGAGAGCCACTAAATGTTGTGACCCTGTGGAAGAAACATCCCTTACATCTGAAAGTCGAAAGTGACTTTTTGTGCATTGGGGGAGGTAGAAGACAAGCATTGACTGTCTTTCTTGCTTAGGGCAGCATTACTGACATGCTTAAAAACTGCAGAACTTCTTGTCCTAATGTTCAAGTGGGGCTGCCAAAAAGGAACAAATAAGGCTGCAGATAAAATACGCAGGGAAGACTGTGTCCCTCTTCCTCCTCCTCAGTCATCACAGGCAGGATGGGGACAGCATCAGTTTGCACAACTTGATGACTCAACATTCAGAACAATTTGCTGCTGGTCCTGTAAAAGATTTAAAAGCTTCTTTCATTTTTAGACTTTTCTAAAATCATGAGCTTCCTCTGGCCATCAGTGGGATTCAGTGACCTCTTTAAGGGTAAGGTGATGTTGTCTCTGCTCTTGCTACATTTTTAGCAAGTCTTAATTCAAACTTGTGAGGTTACATTGTTTGGGGGTTTGGGTTTTTTTTGTTTCCTCCCCATGCAATAGGGCTAGGTCTATTGCTTTATGAAGCTGACTGTATGGATATAGGTGTTAAATGAGTCACCCAAATCTTCCTTTTGCAGTCAGCTCCTCCATGATTTGACATGTAAGTTTGTGTCTTGCAGAAGATAGCTGTCATCCTTTTAGAGCTAGTGTGGCACAGCAGGACTGTGCTGAGAATAATCTAGGCCTGAAAGCAATGACAGCATTGCTTTGGTTTTACTTCCTTGCTAGAGCAAGTCTAGGACTCAGGATACATCTGCATGGCACTATGCCAAGGTGGGCAGAAGAGCTCATGTGGGAGAACCAGGATAGCCGCAGCATCCCAGGAGGAGCATCGTGCTAATGTGCCTGCACTGCTTCCAGGACCACCATGATATGTTCATGATTGCTGTGAGTGTATCTGTGTGGCAATGTGTGGTGCTGTAGAGGGTGCACTTTACTTTTTGACACAAAGGAGAAGAGACATGAGAGCAATGAGCAGAAAAAGTGGATTAACTACATGAATGTTTATTTTCATAGCACCAAATACTACTCAAATGAGCTTTTTTAAAAGTCGTTACTAAACTTTAAAGAAATCCTTTTTTATTATTATTTTCTTTTTTTTTTTTACATTATCTGCCCCACTAAAGAACAGTGGTTATGTTCCTTAGGAGCTTCATCTATAAGAGCTACCCACATGCTTTAAAGTGACACAGTGCTACAACAGTATGCAGTCTTTATTTTCCATCGTCCTTCTTTAAAGCAGGATGCATTCAAATTATATCACCTTGAGAACTGTAGAGTATTTCTTGATGAGGGAGATTTTACCAAAGTAAACTAGTCCAGAAGACTTGCTGTGTCAAGTTTAATTTTGAAGTTGTAATACATTTCTGTAGATTTCTTAATATTACTGGACCACTGTTGACAGCCTCTTCCAAAAGTGAAGTATCTTATGAAAATGCAGGTGTAAGCAACTCTGCAAGGGAAATAAAATGTGTGTTTGCTGATAATGTAGTCACCCCAAACTGTGATAAGAATTTGTTCCATAATCAGCAATATGTTGCTACTGTGAGTTATAATTTCTGAGAAAATATCTTGAAAATGGCTGTCAAACCACGTCATGTAGATTTACTTCATGATTGTTGGTATGGGAACTTGCTAAACCTTTGTAAATTGTGACAATTATTTAGCTTTGAACTCTTTCACATCAGACCTTAAAGAAGGGGGTTGGGAGGGGAGAAACTGTTGTTTGAAGGAATGATGACCTACATTTTTTTTTTCCCAATCATATTGAAAAAAATTATTTTCTGTAACTGATCTCTCTCTAGAGCTAAAAGATTGCTTCTAAAAGTACTTTTTAATAGTTCTTCCATTATACTACTTTTTAATAGTCCTTCTAACTTCTCTGAGGTGAGCTCTAGGTTTGAAGGAAACAATCTCCCTGAACAGAATATGGATAACTTCAAAGCCAGGGCCTCATCCAGGCAGGTTTTGTGTATCTCCCAGGGCAGGCTGAATAAACCCAGCTCTCCATCTCCCCTTCATACGTCAAGTGCTTCAGTATCTTGGTAGCCATCCACTGGACTCACTCCAGTGTGTCAATCTTTCTTTTCCCAGGACTCCCCAAACCAGGCTCCAGATGTGGTCTCACAAATGCTGCATAGAAAGAAATAATTACTTCCCTCCACCTGTCAGCTAATTAAATTGCTTATTCGGTGCCAGAGCTTCAGTTGCTGTCAATTGTCTTCATTTCCCTCAATCTGGAGCTGGTGGAAACTGTCCCTTACAGGGGAGTACTTGTAGAATTCTCTGTCATCTCAGAAAGAGCTGGAACAGAGATGGCCCTTTGCTTCCATTACATGAAGCAGATGACCAATCCACTGTTTACATACAGAAAACTGCAAAGGTTTTCCATTTCACTCTAGTGAATTTTTGCACCAGACTTTCATGCTTCATACAGCAATATAACCTGAAGCAGTAAGATTGTATCACGTTTTGGTAAACAGTGAAGAAAATGCATAGTAAACAGCATATGCAAAAAGGTGCATTGTATGTATTCTGTTTGTTTTCCTGGCAGTACTTTAGCTATTTGCTTAGTTACCCACTTTAAAGTTAATGTTTGGTAGCAAATATGAAGATTGAAGTAACAGGCGTGCCACCCAGATGAGCCTCACAGGAGCTGTGGGACAAAAACTTGTGCTTAAAATTTTATAGCCAGAAGGTGTTTCTTCTCCACTAGATTTCTGAGACTGTCATTGTGAGTTGGGCTTTTACAGGTGACTGAAGTACAAAGTACATGTGACTAACTGTAGTCTGTCCTTTTAAAAGGTTTAATCCTACGCTATTTGATTATTTTTTTCAAACACACTCAAAATGAAAATGTCATGATTGGTGGTTTAAGTACTTAAATTAATATTTGCTTGAAAAAAACAGAACAATTGGAATACAAGATAAACCCCCAACCATCACCAAACCTGTGCACATGGGCCTTACCCTACAGCTGTTGCTGCTTCTTGGAGTGTGTGGCTCACAGCACTTAGCTCAGGCATCCTCACACCCCAGTGTGGGAGAGCAGCTAAATGTGTAAATCTTCCACATGCATATGCCTGCTTTAATGTGTAAAATATTAGTATTTAGCTTAGGAAATTCTGGCTCACAAAAAGCTGTGGCAAGGGAAGCGTCTGAGGTGTCGAGTGGATACTGTCGGCTGCTTGACTGACTGGTGGTTAGGTAGGTGGCTGGGCTGTGTGGTTGCTGTACGTGGAGGACCTCCTGTGTATTGTTCTATCAAAGAAAAAGGAAGCCTTAACAACCCCATGGGGTAAAAGGAAGCATTGTTAGAGAGGTTTGAGCTGGGAAGGTGGACAAGAGAGGGGAAATGTCAGGCTGCTTTTTTTGTGGGTGTTTTTTGGTTTTTTTGGGTTTTTTTACCTTCAATATTTATCCCCACCAGGGAACTTGTTCAAAGTCTCCCTTCCTACTCTGACTGTTGTCACTACTGTTTTCCTCCTGTGATTTTAATTTGGGTATTTGTTCTCACTCTGTGTCACTGACTGTGCCTGCCAGAGGCTCTTTTAGTGGTCCCTCTTTCATCTGTTTTGTTTCCATAACCCTGCTTACAGCAATCCTGTCTTCATGCTTGCTTACCTCAGTCTTCTCCATTGCTCACCTTCCTTGCCTTGCCTGCAAATCCTCTCATGTCCAAACAAAAATGAGTTGTTTATCCTTGTAATGGGTGCTCACAATACTCTGATTACAATGCTGCAGAACTGTTTATATTCACGGCTATTAAAAATTAAAAAGATTATTTCTTTGCCCAACCCCAGAAAATTAGTTGTAGTTTATCACTGTAGGCTGACCTGACTGCAGCTCAGAGGTAAAGAAGAAGCCCCTCCTGGCATGGAAGCAACCCCCGGGTTACCCAGTTTGTTCAGGTTACCCAAGCATTGTTGCATAGCAGAAAGATGGTATGCAAGAGAGACATCAAAGTGGAGGCATACTACTAATCTGATCACTGTATTATATGGAGAAATTGAGAGTTTTGCCAGTTAACAGTAATTAATGCACACACACCCTGCCTCGGCCCCCTGAGGACATAGACCTTCCACAGCCACTCTTGGCAGTGCTGGTGAACAGCTCTTGCTGTGGCCGCTCAGGTGAGGTTGATCATCTCAGGCAGGTGCATGCTTTTATTTATTTGCTTTTATTTTAATCAGAAACTAGGGTTGCTTGGTGCAGTATATAAGCTCTCATGGGAAGAGAGTGAGAGTTGAAAACCAGTTCCAGTTTTGATTTAAGTTGTGTGAAAAGCTCACAAGTTTTTTGGTGTTTGGTTGCAGCTTAAGTAAAATAGTTTCAGTGGGAAGATGAGGGGGATGTGTATCAGCTCATACTTAGTATTTGTTTAAAGGAGTTATGCAAGATAAAACTTAGGTTATTGTTAGCAAGTGGTCACAAAAGATATCCTCTCCAAAGAGTGTGATGTGTATTATTTTGGTGGAAACTTCAGTAAATGAGGCAACAGCAGCACTGAGTGCAGGAGATCAGTACCTACTCCAGACAATGCCAGCACCTTTAATCTTCTGCGTCTTGACCCTGAGCACTCATTTGAGTAAAATTTGGATGGTGGCAAGACTGAAATCAAGTGTTACCAACCTCAAATGTTTAAATATTGCAGTGGTTTTGGGTGAGAGGAAGAAGAGGACAGAGTATGGAGCTAGAGATGTTACATGGGTTCATTTGGCCACTGAGGTCCAAGGTAGTCTTCTGGGAGCTGCTGCTGAAGATCTCAAAGGTGGATATCTTTTTCTTATGGAATAAATGTGTGTGTACTTGTCAACACCTTCTAATTAAATCTAAGACATTCAAATCATGTTGGAGATCAGCTCCACCAGTGTGACTCAGGTATTTTTAATATATATATTTTGATTACCCTGTCTGGAAGACTAGTTGGTAGGGTTGATTTGTGGCTGATGTATGCTCTTTTGAAATTGCTGATTCATAAATGGATGTAGTAGAGGCTGATCCTAAAAATATTCTCAGTTTTCTTATGATAACGTTGGCAGATGTTTCTAAGCAATATGCTGTCTTCTTTGTATATAGTTTTTTAATGTCTCTGGCAAAAAAAAAAAAGAACAAAACAAAACAAAAACGAATTAAAGGGAAGGCCTCTATAAAAGGAGAGGTAAGAGCTGGAACATTGCTCAGTATGAGGCACTGGAGGTCATTCCAGTGTGCTGTTTAGGAGAAATAAGTAATTTAAAACCATTTTCTCTTCTCTGTTTTGCAATAGTTGAAGCATTATCAGTACTGTCCAAACAGACAAGCCCACTCTGCACCTCACCCTCTCTGCCCTGGCCAAGTATCATACCCTCCTGAAAATGCAGATACCTTCCAGTATAGCTGACCTTGGGCTGTTCTAACACCCTGGCTGCCTGAGTGCAATATATGTATGAACTGAAAATGTCAGAAATGGTCCTTTTATGTTACAGATGTGAGTCAATTTTTTTTTCATCATCTTATGACTTTATTCTCTGACAAGTGTGTGGAGGCTTACCACTTGAAAAGCAGTGCCTTGGGTTTTGACCCCAAGCACATCACATACTGGCTGCTGTTTTAAGGTGCCTCTTTATTCCCTCTGGTTCTTTGTTGTAGGAATTTCCAAGTGTCAGTTTTGTCAAGAATTACTTTTTAGCAACTTAAAAGCGATTATCACATTTGCTAACAGGCAAAGTAAGGAATATAATGTATTAAAACAAAAACTGTTTGGGAGGGTCTCAACTTTATCTCTAAATCATAATTTTGGAAACTGCCTTTGCTGGTGCATTTAAATCTGAGTATGTGCCACATGCTTGGACTAGAGGTATAGTACCTGTCATTGCCTGTACATATAGACAACTGGTTTTGAACACGTTTTTCTTTTGGGGGAGTGGAAGAACATGTTAAAGAAGGCATGTGACCCCTTTTTGACTCAAAGGGAGAGAGATCTCGATGATGATTTTTATTAGTTAGTAGTGGCTGAATCTTGAAAAAAAGCAGCATAAACCTTCTTGGCAGTATTTTTGTTAGTTGTTTGGGGGTTTTTTGTACTTTACCTTATGTTCACAAGAAACTGCTAACCTAATTTTGGTATTCCTATGAGAGATCATTTGTGACGAGTTGCCAGAATTCCCCAAATAGATTTTAAGATCCTTGTTAGCACCTGTGGGTTAGGTTCCTTTGCTTCAATTTTTAATACCAGTTAATTTTTTTCCTTTGTACAAATTTGCATTCTTTAGGAGGAATATTTATCAAACAAAGAAAGATTGATAATATGAAGTATAAGAAATTCTTTCGGTCTACATAATGAGTATTTGAAGATTTGTACCACTTTTATGGCTTTCTGAAACTGTACCTGAAGTCTCCTGTTTCTGTAGTGTGAGGGACCATACAGTACAGTTGACTGTACATTGCAAAATTTAAAAATACTAAAGAATACAGTGTGGGTTTAATACAGAAAAGAAATAAGTGTTAAAAGCATGGATTTTTGCATAATCTGGATTTCTTGTAGGCATAAGCCTTAAGTGGTTTGTTCACTTGTCCCTCAGTCTTGGAGTGTTTTGATCTTTTGGAGTAAATTTGAAGATGACTGTGAATGATGTTCATGACTGATTTTTTTCAGGAGAGGCAGGTATGCAGAGGAGACATTATGCTTTTAACCTTCCTGAAAGGACTGTTGAATTTGATGCTTGTGGGTGTCAAACAACTGAATGCTGCCAAACCAAGTCAGCATGTATGTTTTGCTTAACTAGCATAGCTCTTCTCTCATTTCTTTAGGGTGTCAGGAGACATGGAACAAAAGGGTAGGTGAAAGGGAAGGCTCAACAATACAATTGACTAGGAAGTAAGGAGGAGAACAGGAGGATGCACCAGCAGGAAACAAAACTTTGTTGGCCCGGTGATTACAACTTGGTATTTAAATTGTGACCCTTATTTGTAGGAAGTTCAAAACTGTAGCTACTTGATATCTGAAGTAACAATTTTTTTTTTAATGCAGAATCTTTATCAGTAGGCTTATTTATCAGGCTTTTGTAGAGCAAAAGTAACCTAAGCCACTTGAACTCACAATGCTCAATAGAGGATTTGAAAGCCTGATAGCCAGTTTGCCTTCTAGGCATACCCAGCAATCTCCCAGACTCGCTCTACCAGCCAGTCATGGCATTTTAGTGACATGAATTGACTGCATCTATGTCTGAGTAATACTTCTCTTCAAGTCTGTTGGAAGAATGGTTGACTTGTGTGTAATATAATGCCTTACTATACTTAAATTCACATAGGTAATATGCAAAATGCATAAAACAAATTTTCAATCTCTTCTTCCTTTGATTTTTAATGTCCTAAAAGTAATGTTTCATTTGTATCCCTTTCATGCTCCAGAAGTTCAGAAGCAGTCTGCTTGATCCCTTTAAGGTCTTGCTGGTCTGATTTCAGTGACAGTTATAGAAACTACTTGGTGTAAGAAAAATTTGGGGCTGAAAAGTGCAGAAAGGGGAGCAAACAAAACGTTTCATTCCATTTCTGGGCTGAGGTTTATATCTCTGTGCTTTAGTGTAGAAGTTTTGACTATGGCCAGCATTTTCCTCTGGGAGTATCAGGCTCTGACCCATCCTACTTGTTCTGCGTTTTCAACAGCAATGAAGGTACATGCTGCTTTTTTTTTCTTTTACTAGACTTCTTCAAGATAAATTTATCCACTAGAGCAAAATGAAGGAGTGAGGGGAGAGGAAGAAATGTATTGCTGCAATTTTTAGGGAGTGAGAAACTTGGTGTTTCTTGGGACTTCCTGATAAACATCAAATGGTTTGTCAATTTTGTTAACCATCTTTTACTCTTTTTATTTTTTGTAAGCATCCTGCATTAGTTCTCACTGAGTAGAGGTGGACAAATTGTACCACCTTGGCTTAATCTGATATTATCTTTTGTTAAACTGATATAGTGAAAAGGATTTATCTGTGCATGTGTGGGCTCTACTTAATAGATTTATTCAACACTTGACAGAGTTGGGGGGGGTGGTTTGTTTATTTTGGGTTTGGTTTGGCTTTCTATGTGTTTTTGTTCTGGGACCTGCCCTTCAAATGGACATTGCACCCTGGTAGTCACGATGAAGTAGCGCTCTTCTGCACAGAGCTCTGAGTTGGATGCTTATAGTTACTCTGAGTTACATGGTTTGTGTTGGTTTCACCCTCCTGTTAGGTATAGAAGCCTGTGAGAGAGCAGAAGGGATGTGTCTCCCCATCATAGGCTGCTCACACCTAGGTAGCTTGCTCGGACTGGGATGTTGACCCTGCTCTTGGTGAAAAGGGTAAAAGGGGATGTAGGTGTCTGTCCCTCTGTCCCCACTGCTGTTACTAGAGTACCTGGGTTGACATGTGAGTGCAAAGGCATCCCACAAGTTGTAGGCTGGCTGAGCTCCAGATGCAGTGTGGATCCTCACCACTCTAAACTCCAGAAGATTTAGCTGTGGATACTCCCATCCAGCACAATCCCTCTTTTCTTTCCAGTGATCTTCACCTAAACTGCTATGGAGAAGTGTCCAGAAGAAAAATATAATGCACATAGTAATTCGGTTTCATTGTCTTCCCTGCATTGTATATTTGTGGGGTCTGCTAATAGATGTCCAGAACAGATAATTTCACAGCTACTTCAGAGAGTTAGGAGCTTGTAGTTGCAGTAGCTGTGCTGATTTTCAAGAGGGACTTTCTATGGTCCTCATAGAGGAGGGTGAAATGTTTGGAGATGTGTCACTCCAAAAGTATTGTCAGTACTTCTATACTAATAACCTACTGCTTCTCTAAGGGCAATTGGTTTTCTTAAGTTACAGGTATGCCACAGAATAGTCTTTGTTTGCCACTTCAGTTACAAATACTTACCAAGAGCTTTCTGGCTGCTCTTAGAGCATGTACATGAGCAATGTTCTGTAATGAGTGCTAAGTGGGAGGAGTGCCTGCCCATAATCTTTACCAAGTATCTCACATGGCTTTTTGCAGTGTCTGTATCCAGTACTGACATAACATATATGTATTTAAATTAGCATTGACTCAGGCTAGGTCTTAAACCAAAAAGCATGCAAGCATGTCGAAATAAGTGGATGCCAGTGAGGTTTTATGAATCCTGCTTTTCTGAGAACAGCTTCGGAAAGTGATACAAAGTTGTACATTGTAGAAACTTAGGACAGGGAGGGGCTTAAGTCATTCCAGTCCTAACGGTACAATAGGATACAGTGAACACAGGTTATTCCAGGGGGGTTCAAGGGAAGAGCATCTCCTACTGGTCTCTTTATATTTCAGTTATTGGAGAGCTTCTAATATCCAGACATCATCAGTATTTGTACAGAGCATCTCTGTTATCATCTTTTGTGTACTTGGAGAAACAGAGGACCAAAAGGGCACAGGTCCTGAAAGCTTGTCTGTTCCTGCCCGTGTTTCTTATGCAAGTAAAATGCACTGTCACTTTGTAAAAACCTTCTTCGTCTTTCAAGGCGGCTCATGTGCTCCCTTCCCATTCTCTCTCCTTTTTAATCAAACTGACCAATTCCTCTAGCCTCTCTGTGTAGACCGCAGCAGAGAAAAGACTTTCAAGCAGGTTGACAAGAGGTCATGAGTTCCAGAGTCCACTATGTCTAATCTGGAGTTAATTGAACTGAGGATTTGAGGGCTTGGGTTCTTTCCTTCTGCTGGTAGCAACAACCCATGAAATCTATTGATAAATGAAGTGGTGTGTACCCCTCTGTCCTCCCCCTCGATTGTGGTTAGCACAGTGGCAAAAACAGCATGAAGTTTCCAATTTCTCTCTGAGCTTAAAAAGGAGAGACTGCATCAGCCTATTGGTTAATCACAGACACTCC
Organism: Neopelma chrysocephalum; assembly: GCF_003984885.1. Taxonomy (NCBI): domain Eukaryota; kingdom Metazoa; phylum Chordata; class Aves; order Passeriformes; family Pipridae; genus Neopelma; species Neopelma chrysocephalum. Next base: position 34,438,310 of record NW_020897691.1, read on the forward strand.
TGTGATGAGAATTTCTCAGGGGATTGAAAAGGTTTGCTCCTAACAATCTTAAAATAGTTTCATTTCAAAGAACATTTCCGTGATTTTTTTTTCCTGATGTCAAGGATGCTCAAGTGCTTGCAGCATTAGTGTGTGTATTACAGTTTGGGTTTTAGTTGCATGATATGATCTTGGGCTTTTCATCTGACAAGATCCCTGTTTCCTGCAATGCAATATGGAGCAAACTGAGACAGTAACAGGAGAGATTGGCTCCTGCTGAATCACAGCTTCATCTGTTGCAGGAGCTGGGAGGTGCTATGTGAAAGAGGTGGGGAAGTTTAAAGGAAGGAAAAGGCAAGGGTCTGCTAGGCACCTGGGAAAGAAACTCCACTTAAGCACACATCGTTATGAGAAGTGACTTATTTTGCTGCGTAGCCATGCCAGTAGACTGTGGAGCGACTGGAGAAGTGTCAAGTACGTGCAACTGCAAAGGAAGTCAATGGACTCATTGCTGTGGGTGTACTGAATAGTCAGGCCTTGGTTGTCTCAAACTGGGCACCTAAATAAAGAACACTTTTGAATTTATCTTCTCTTTGCCATCAAGTACCAATAGTACTCCTGGTGTCTCAGGATGCTTTAAAAATGCATGCTTTGTGAGGGAAAACTTGTGCACTGAGTGGTGCAGGGACCCATGAGTGAACTGGTTGTGTTTCTGGAGCAGGCTGGGAAGAGAATTCTGTGAAATGACAGTGAATGTCAAAAAAGAAAAAAAAAAGGTATTAGATGTCCACGTTGAATAAGGACCAGCCATTTTAGACACTGAAGGGGAGGCTGTGCTCATATGGGAAACTTTTCGTGTGACCATGTAATTAAGAGCTACACACAGCGAAGTCATGGGCAGGCTGGGGGAGGGCAGGCAAATGCAAGCAGCACAACCAGTAGCAGCCCTGGAAAGTCTAGCATTTGCGTGCATAATTTCATACATAACCTTAATATTTTTATCATGCAAATGCATGTAATTCGTCTTTTAATACAAATTTGCAGCGAGATGAGAGAGAGCCAAAGCTGAGGTGTGAAGCTTTGTGTTGTTCAGGTATGAAGCAGCACACTCAAAATCCAGAGAGGTCTCACCATGAACTGGTGTTGCAAGTCAGCACATGTGAACCACACTAATTTGCTGTTGCCTGCCGTGCTTGTGGCAAAGATGACAAACCAGCCTTTGTGAGAATGAAAAACCAGAGACACAATGCAGAATGGAAATTTGGTGCTGTTGGGGCTGTAGGCGTTCGCAGGCTCTGTTCCTGTGGGTGGGAGGGTGTTGTACATGTGTGTATGTGGGGAGGGAGTGGTCTGTGCCACAGGTTGGCTTTCTGAGGCATCCCAGTGGGTTAGGGACAGCGTGGCTTGCACTGCAAGGAAGCCTGGCACCCTGGAGGAGCTTACAACTCTGACTTCTGTTTTTCTAATTATCTGGCTCTGTTTTGGGGTGACTGGAGTGTTTTGTGGTTTTTTTATTAAACACTAATAGTAAGGAGTTCAGTCTGTACCATGCTAAGAACTCTTCGGTTAAAGAATGTGAAGCAGCTCTTTAATGGATATATATTAAACCTTACTGTCCTTTACGGGTAATACAAAGCAGAGTCAGAACATAAACAAGCAATCTCATGTCTGTCAGCACTGTTACTCTGTTTTATTTTGAAGCTAATTATATTTGAAAGCTGTTGGGGAAATTGAGAACCTGACTTTTGGCACTTACCAGCACAATCTTAACCATCACCACCTCTTTCCATGCATTCCTGCAAAGGGCTCCAATCCTATGATCTCACTTCCCTCATCTCATTTGACAGCTAATGCTCTCAGGTTAATTTCTCTTAACTTTATAACCTAGTCTGTCTTCTGTTTAAAAATAAGAGGTAAAACACTTCTGAAAACTCTCTGGGCTCCCTGCACATCAAAGCACAAACTCATCAATCTGTCCTTTTCTGGCTCTCAGCAAGAGACTTCAGGGATATATATAAATTTCTACGGTGCTTGCAATGGGGTGATAAGATATTATGAGGTGCACTTGTGCCAGTAAGTGAGATTATAGGATGAACAGAAGACATGCAAGGAAGAAACTACATATAACTTTTACCTGCTAAATGAGGTGATTGTAAATGAATCCTTTGTTAAATGTGAACTGAAATTTTTTATTGTTTTTGCTGACAGAGTGGAAGGAAATAGGAGGCCTTAAACCAATCATTGAACAGCTGGCAGTGTGTCAATCAGAAAAAAATATATAAATAGAATCAACAAGTTATGTTCTTGTGTTTTTTAAAAATTTCTAGTTTCAGTGTTATAACAACTTTTAACACTGAACATGGCAGGTTTGATAAGCTGTCAGATAGTTATTGGGAGTTGTTAGGTTTGTTTTGTTTTGTTTTGTTTTCTTTTTTGTTACTACCACCTTGGCTTTTAAAAGGAAGGGGGAGAGGATTGTTCAAGGAGGCCAGGGGTGAGGAGATCTTGTTTGGCGGTTGACTTTTATTTGAAGTAAAGATATTTTTAAAGCCACAAAATAACACTTGATTCATATAATCCCTGGTGTGCTTGTATAAGATGCTTATGAATTATAATAAAAAAGAAAACCCCAAAAAGCCCATTGACAGTAGTATTTAGACGCTTGATGAAACACTTTGAGTCTAAAGAAAAGAGAAAAACGTAACCACATCCTGTGCCCATAACATTATTTTATTAGCAAAAGCTGGTTCAGTGCCCATACAGTGCATCCCCAACACCATGCTGATGACATTTTGAGAGAAGTGGGTAAACATTTATACTGCGCTCTGAGAAAAGGTTACCTGAAAGCCCTTTGATGGAACATGGATTTGCTATTTTGTTTTTGCGTCCTTAAACAGAAAAAATACCCCCAACACCCTCTCACTTGTGTCTGTGAGAGGTTTTCTTCCTTGGACTTAATGAAGCAAAGTAAACCAGATCAGAAGTGCTATATGTATAGCAAACAGATTTTTTATCATTGCTTCTAGTCTTAAATATTTATTTAGGACTATAATAATATTTTTTAACATAGAGATAGTAAGAGGATCTGCAAAATGTAATGCTGCTTGTGGTTGTAACTTTAAGAAATATCAATTGGTATTTCATGACACAACCTACCAGAGTGTACACTTAACTTACTGAACTGGAAGGGATACCTCCTGTGACTGGTTTCCTGTGGTCTCCAGAAGACAGTGGTCTTTTCCATTGTCATTTTGTCTGTCTGTGTAAAGTAGAGATTACCTGCTGTCTGCCATTTCCTCTTTTTCCTCTGTCTCTGTTTCTTTCTGGGGAGAGAGAGAAATAAATTTTCCTCTGGCTTGTGCAGATGTTGGCACTGCGGGGAGCTTCTCTAGCTCCAGCTGCAGAAAGCATTTCCCAAATGGACCATACAGTCCTTTGATCTTATTTTGTCTTTTTACTTTTTTATTTGAGATTGTTAGTATTCTGTGCTGACAAATTTTACTACACAGCAGTACTATGTGTTTATGGAGAAGTAATCATTTTGTGATTCATTTTGGAGGCACTCATCTGTTAAAACAGCATATGAAGGAAAAATTATTCAATAAAAAAAATTTTGAAATAGAACTCTAGTCCATTTGCTTCAGAATCCAGGAAAGGTGCTTTTAAGCAAGCTTACCATAGTACATATTGTACTGCTGTGTGACCAAAGCATCTGTGTCACAAAAACATTGTGAAAACATGCTAGGTGCCCATGGTATCGATGGTTTTGCTTCTTTAAGAGCTGAAATTTTCTACCATCTATTCTTTTATTAAGACCACTTTCATTCTACTTGTGGAGTTTGATGAAGCCCAGACTTCAATCTTGTGTCTCAGTACAACAAAAATCTTGCTTGCACAACTCCCCTGAAGCCTACAAGAAGGAAATGCCATGCCTGTATGATTTTCAATCACTTTTAAAGATAGGAAGGATGGGGGAAAAAAGGATTTTAATTCATCTGTAAATGTTTTTCCTTGCCCTCTCCCCCACTAATCCACTGGCCTGTGATACCAATGTAGTTTCCACTCCCAAAAAGTGCTGCAACCTGGGCTAGTTGGAGTGTCCAACTGCTGCTCTTCTGGAGAGGTCGGGGAACAAAATGGAGTGAAACCACATTGACTTACTTTGTGTTCAGGAAAAAGGTGGTGTTAGTGGAACAGTCTGGGAAGATGCTGCTTGTGCTGTTCAGTCTTTGAAGAAAAAGTAGTATTTATCCACAAAGTGAGGGATCTTAGCACGAGTCACAAGCCGTGAAATAACCAGTACTTGCAGGTTCTGGTTCTACTTTATTCCTTCTGTGCTTACTTGCAATGAAATTGTATTTTAGGAGTATATCTCCTGATCTTTAGAGCTCATGGAAAGCTCAAGTAGTTAGTGAAAGCCTTTATACTTGCTAATAAAGTGGACAATAAAGGGATTGTGAACCCTCCTGTTAACCTGCTGAAGTCAGTAAATTGGTGAGGAAGAAAGTGCTGTTTCTTGCAAATAAAATAACATTTAAGTGGGTTGGTATTATAGGTTTTGCAAGGAGTAAAGAAATGAAGATCCATTGACAAAGCCTTACTAGAAATGGTGTGTTTGCAATATTTCTTTTTCTGTGCTGCTTTCCTCCCATTCTCAGTGGAGGCTGATTATTTGTTTGGAAATAAAACCTGTTTCTCCATTAGGGGTGGACCGATTTCATCTGGGAGAGCGTAGCCCATTTTTTAAGGAGAAAGAGCAACAATGTTCAGGTGGGCTGGCTATTTTGCTTGGGGTTTTTTTATCCCCTGTTGTGTGTGACAGGGAGCTCAGGGATGCAGAGCTGCCTGGAAGGGCTCTCAACCAGAATGTGCAGGCAGCAGATCACAAGCAAGCCTGGGAGTTGAGCAGTTGTCTGTCAGAATGTGGGTGAGGCGAGGAAGAGAATATAGGTGGGTTTTTGTTGTTTTTTTCATTGTGGATTTGCTGGTTTTTGGGGTTCTATTAGTAAAGGTTGAGGAAAGGTTCAAGGGCAGACATGGTGGAGATAGAACATACAGTCAGGACAGGAGAGCATCTACAGAAAGCAGAAATGTTGAAGCTAAAGAAAAAACATAGCCTTGAAATAAGTGAAACACCACAGTACTATGTAATAAATTAGAGTGGGTTGAATCCCAGAAGTCAAATGAATTTTTTAGAAAAAACACGGGAGAGGCTGTAAATTCATAGACCAGAAAGCTGCATGGTTGTGTTATTATAAAGTGCAGTAATATGCATTTTGGTATTTCAGACTTTGCTTGCTTGGAATGTGGCAGGGCAGAGCTTTTTTATTTAACCCACGTTGTTCCTAAAGACATAATGGTTTTTGCATTGTCCACATCTGAGCATGAGGCTGGTGAGAGAAAAGGGTGAAGATACTGAAATGCAGAAATGCTGAATCAAGCTGAGGACACAACAGCTCAGAACAGCAGGCATGGAGGTGGCTGCAGGCAGAAGGAAGATATGAGGGCTAGGAGAGGGATTGAACTGGGGAGAGGGAAGTGAGAGGTAGGTTAATGTCTTGTTTAATTGATAAATCTGTTTTGCAATTTATTCTTTTACATATCTTTGCTTTATCAAGCACATATATCATTCTTGCAAGTTCAGTGACAAATACACTTGATTAAGAGGGCTAGGAGAGTTGACAGCAGAAGTCTCAACTGGTGGGAGAAAATATTAGAATTTTTATTTGGGAGATACAAATTCAATGTGGTGAGGAGAGCAAAAGTTGCTGTTCAAGGGATTTTTCTGGTGTCTGCCTGAGAGAGTAAAATTAAAAAATAAAATAATAATAAAAAGAAATGAAAAGTAAGAAGAAAGAGAAAGATTGAAGTGTGAGGAAAGAGATTTGGACAGTGAAAGAATACCAAAGTTCAGGCCCAGAAGGCAGATAAGACTTGCTCAAGCTGTTGAGGGTTTTCAAGACATGTTATTGGAGAGAATGAAAGGCAGGTGAAATGCTGCCTACTGAAGAGGGATGAGGATTCTCTACATGGGGAGCTGGAGACAGTCTACTTTCTCCTGCCATCCACAAGACAGCAGCTCTCTGGGGAATGGGAGAGAACCTGGGTTTTCTGGGGTTGTAGATTATAGAGGCAGAGAGTCTGATTTAGCTAATAGGAGACACACTTAGCGTTTCACAAACTGAGTTTCACAAACCAATAGATGACCTATTTTTGAAAAATCAGACTGCACTGCAGAAGGCAGGGTTATCTCTTGCATCCATCTGAAGTGGAGAGGAGGCTTTGGCTTCTGAGGAAATTTTGTCAGTCACAATGATAGTGGAGCTGTTGTCTAAGTCTCCCTTTGTGAGAGGAACAAAGTTACAGTTAATACTTCCCCAAACCAGAACTGCAGACCAGGTGCCACGGCATTTTCCATGTTACTCAGGATAGGAAAACATGGCAACCTCTCTGCCTGCTCGTCCATATGTGCACATGGTAAAATGTCAAAACACTTTTGCATATTTTTAGCTAATTTGGAGTGGGGAATGTATTGGTGTAGGGCTGTCATGTTTGTTCTCAATTGCTTCATAGTTTTTTCCTTTCTTGGATTAACATATGGAAGGAGTGGGTTTTTTTGCATTTTGGAGGGTTTTTTTTGGAAGGCTGTGGCCTGCAGCAGAGAGAGGGGGCAGTGACGGGGAATGGGAAACAAGTAGAGATGAATTTAGCTGTACGAACACCCATCTGTCCTCCGTTAGGAAAAACAAGCGTAATGGCAGTAAAACACACTTTCCTTTAATCCATTTCTCTATCCCTTTATCTCAAGATAAACTTTAAAATTCAAAGTATCAAATAAAGGAGTTGCATAAGGGTATTGCTGTACCCTAGAGCGTGATGTGCAGCACAATAGGAAACTCTTTAGCAAACCTGGAAATCACAATGAAGAAATAGGACAAATGCTCTTAATTAACTTGCATTATCAGTAACTGCACTGAGTTGGTTTCTCATTTAAATTTTCAATCTGGAGGTCCTTCTGACTGAAGTATTTCATCATTACTGCTGCAATTTAGCCTTTGCAATTGGGACATTTCAAAAGTGATGGGCTTTACTGTCTGAGAAAAAGCTTCTCCAAGTTCTGGCTTTTAAAGCTTAAAACTCATTCTAATATAAATGAGAAAAATGTAACTTTGCTATGAATCTTACTTTTTTTTGTGGAAGTTGGGAGGTTTTCATATTTATTTAGATACTGATGTTTTAAAATTTGCATACAGTTCTTTGAAATTCCACCTTTGCTTGCTGCAAATGTCATTTTTAGTGCTAAATGAAAAATGATAAATACTTTCTAGGAGTCTGGAGCTCAAGGATTAATGTGGTTGAACTAGTTAAATGTTAAATCTATTCAAAGTAAAACTGCACAGAGACTGCAAATGTTCTCGCACGCAAGTAAATCCTTTTTATATTGAGTCTGGTTTGCTAAAGGCGTAACTGCTCTGCCAGCTTGTTCTGTACAGATAAGTTATATGTTATAGGCACTCTATCTTAGGGTGCTATATTTGCTGTCCCCATTAATGCTAAACTGAGATTGCAGTTTAATTCTGCTTTGTTTTAAATAGGAATCGTCGTTTTGAATGGAAGGGAAGGCACTGTAGCACACGGTATATTTTATACACAGACTTCGTATCCTTGATGGCTAGAAATAAAAGTTTCTCAAGAAAATTACAGGGACCCTGATAGAAGTTTAAATATTATCTCCTTCAAGTAAATAACTTTTCAGCCTTCATCTGATAAGAGTCCTCAGTGGGGTTTAGTTGAACTTAGTTACATTTGTGAAATGAAAGTATTGAACATCCCAACATCATCTTTTTGTGCAAGTAAGCACTGTTGAAACTTGTGCTTATCAAATAACTGAGAAGTCTTAATTCTGTCCCTTGATTTAGCAGACTGGCCATCCATTCCCTCATGTCTAATTTTAAATGGGAAAGTTTTGCAAAAGAATAGTCAGAAGGATGTTTTTATTTCACGTGACACATACAAACCTGCAGATAAAACACTGTGGAAGAGCTGCCTTGGGATTCCAAGTTCAAGTACTCACAAGTTGGGGAGTGAAAAGAATTTACGCTGGGACAAGTTTCAATGCCCTGTGTTCTCAGAATAAAAGGTTCCTTTTTTGCCCAGCTACATTCTTGGAAGTGACTGGGTTGTTTTGGCTGCAGCTTCTCAGAACACTCAGCCTGAACTCGGTGCATACAACTTCAGCACAAAAGGTCTACAGAGTTGCAAAGGTTTCCTAAGCAGTGAAGAGCAATGTGTTGGGAAGTTATAGGTACCGCCAAAAGTAAATTGCTATTTTTTTCCATTAAGATTTGTGATTTTAAATTTGCATGTCAGAATTCAGTTTGGGCCATCTCTTCCTTTTCTGCTGGAATCATCGCACAGCCTTTTGTTTTTTTCTCCTCTACATTAAACAAAAGCCAGAGTTGCTACATCTAAGTCGTATCTTTGGGACAACAAATTCAGTAGCTAGTTTCAACTTAACCAGACTGTGTTGCTTTGGGAAAGGTTTTTAATACCACAGGAGACAGAGAGGAGGCAATGAATCTTTTCTTACCTCCTTTGTAATTAGACTGTAATAAAATCTTACACGTGACATTTAATAGCCCCTCTAACACCGTTACCAGCAGTACAGCAACACTAGGTGCTGTTCTGTGTATAAAAGAGTATGAAAAAATGGACCTTCATTCCTGGACCACTGGTTTCTCACAGAACCATAGAATAGTTTGGGTTGAAAGGGACCTTTAAATGTCACCTAGTCCAACCCCTACAATGAGCAGGGACATCTTTAACTAGATCAGATTGCTCAGAGTTCTAACTAATCTGACCTTGCAGGCTACTAACTTATAGAAAAACTTATTCCTTCTACTTTGGCTTAATTTCCATAATGCCTCTTCTTCTTCTTGAGTTTGAGCTCCGTAAGGGTCTGCAGTATCCAAAGATGCAGTATCCAAAGCAACAAACCTGCCCAGATGGTTCTGCAGCTGCCAGATGTTGACAAGCACCATCTCTTCACATGAAATTTCTATAGGGGATGTTAACCTAGGCTTCAGTGTTTCTTCAGGATTGCTGTGGTCCTGAAGTAATTTTCCCAAAAAAACCACAGGTTATAAATGCAGTTAAAGTCTCTGATGGTGAAGATGGGACTCGAGATGTAAACATAGTGTTAGTTTCTCAGACTGGGGACTTGAGGGCTATCTAAAGGCTTAAGATAAGAATATATATATATACACACACATATCTGTGAAATCAGGAAAAGAGAAGTCGTAATTTGAGGCTGTTTCTAATTTCTTCTGCCATGTGATAATGAAACTAAGAGAATGACTTCTCCCACTCTTGGTTGCAAGATCACTAAACTGCAGACCACTCATCTATAAATGGAAATTTCTGCAATATTCTTTGTTTTCCTGACTAGTTCTGAGTACTATGAGAGCTGTAGAATTACTGTGATTGAACCAAATGTAAACCCATCCAAGAAGTAAGGAGGGTGTTTCCAAAAATTATCCTGGTTGGAGTATAATAAGTTTTAAGTGTGTGCTGTTATATATAAAATCTGTGGCCAAAAACTTGGTAAAACCTTCAAAAAGCTTGTTTCCACTTCAAAGAGATGATTTATTTAGCTTTCAAGTAATCACAAGGCAATGTGATTTCAAGTAATCACATGGCTGTGGTCTGAAATTTTTCTGGATGTAGTGAAGTATTTTTGGAGGTTTGAGAACTGTTGATAAAATGACAAACTACTCGTACTTCATGAGCATTTCCCTCACTTTGGAAACTGCAAATGCTCTAGACAGAAGCAGTGATAAGTTATGCATTTCATCCATAAATAATGCATGTTAATATATTTTAATCATTATTGTAGGTATATGTACAGGAATTATCCCATCTCCAGCCTAACTACTGTTGTTGCTTTCTGTTTGAGATTACTTAAGTGTTTGAAAAGTAACTTTCTGCTTTGAGGGATAAGACTAGGGGGTGATGGCCATCATTTTTCATACCTCTGTCAGCTTCCTTATAGGACGTAAAGACAATTTCTGTAAGAAGTGGTTTTGTCTTCTAAGTGTGCCATGGGTGGAAGAGGACTGTTTGTGGGTGTCCCTTTTGGCATTTCATTGTCTGAAATGCCATTGACTGGCTGCAGCTCACCAAGACCTGGATAACAAGGAGCATGCAGAGGTCCTGGAGCTCATCTCTTTGAGGAGTCCTAGGGCATTGGGGAAGAAGCAACCCTGGCCTTGTCAGCATATGGATAGCATATGCTATCCATGGAGTTCAGAAAGACATGGCAAGAGAGCTTAAACAGGCTGTGTGATACTTCATTTCCATGCCTATGACTGTCTCCCCACCTTTCTGTGTGTATAAGGTTGAGGGCACTTTCTAACCACCTGCTGCAATGGCTGAGTGGTTTAAAGCAGAGATATGCAGGGAGGGTGAGACCTCTACAACAGAGCCTTCTCTGGCTCCTGCACAGGGACAACAGGCGGTTTTAGGCTTCCAGGAAGTCAGGGCAGCTCCTCCTATGGTGAAGTAATCTGTCTTCCCTTCCTTTTTTATTTGGTTAGGTTTGCTGCAGCTGTTTTTTTGTTTGGTACCATTTTCCTTAATGTAACTGGGGAAGCTTCTGAACTGCCACTAATCATGAACAGCTAAAACACTAGTTGTAAACTTAATCCTGTCAAATATAAATCTACTTTCAGCAAAGCCACGGTTGTTGATTTAAATTTAATCAGACATTATCTCTGCCACAATTTTTAAAAAACATAGGAAGATTTTACATTCTGGGAGGGTTTTGAAACATAGCAAATTTGTAACAAAATGGATGAACTTCAACCATGTTGCTTTCTTGGAATAAAAATGCTCTGAGGTAATTCCATCAAATTAGTCTTGTAGAAAAGATAAATATGTAACATGGAAAAAGGTACACCTTTTAACAGACTTGAATGTCCATGTATTTGTTTGAAACAGGCTCATGTTGCTTCTGTCACATTTTTCTTTCTTCCATCCTTCCTTTTTTGTCTCTTGCCTTTAATTATTTTTGAAATCCCAAGAAGCAGCTGTATCTGTACTGTGTCTCATAGGGTGGAGACATAGTGATGTCTTGGAGCTCTCTGAAGTGCTGCAGAATTAGCTCTAAGAAGCAGAAATGAGAGAGTATAGGCTTCAGCTGAGATTCCTTTCATCAGGATATTCAGTGTTGCATCCATCACATAAACAGCAAAATCAGGTCAAAATTGCCAGACTTCCACTTGCTGAAAGAAAATTTTGTGTAAAACTATGGCTTCAAACTTTCGAAAAGGAGGACTTTATAAACAAGTATCACTATGGTTTGTAATACAAAAAACAGTATTACAATAACTATGTTGCCTCAGGCAGCTTATTTTAGAATTTTTCTTCACCCAGTTTTGTAGTATTCATGGTGCTTGAATAAAGCCTATGTTCTGACACTTCATATTGTTAGGGAGATTCTAGTGCATCACTAGACTCCTCAGTACTGTCAGGCTCTTACCTTGAGCTTAGCTCTTTGATCTTCACCCTGTTAAAATGAGGCAAGTGGTTATGGCTTTGTTCAGCTCGTGCTGAGACATGTGGCCAGAGCCACAGGAGAGGCTTCCTCTCTTCGTCATTGGCAGAGGGTGTGATGAGCTGGAAAAGAGGGGAAGGCCTGTGGTCCTCTGATGTGACAACCCTGGGTAAAGCTGAGGCAGCCATGTTAAAACAGATGGGTGAATGAGCCCCTGCTACTTCTCTTCTGTGGATAATCTTAAATCTCATCACTCTTGTGAAGCCAGCTGAGCACAGAAGCCAAAATTTGTAGTTGTATAGTGTAGTGAGCTTGGACTGGTTTCTTGATGCGGAAGGGAAGCTCACCTTGCTCTGTGCGAGGTGCAAACTGCTGGTGGAGCTTGCAGTAGCAGATGAAACTGTAGTTGTGAAGGAAAACACTAGTGCAATGCTGATGACTAGTTTGTAAAATGATCAAGAGATGTGGTTGTCTAGTGTGGTGCTGGATGTTGGAAAAAGTGCTCCCCCATCACTGCCCCCCAATTTTTTTGTAAGGCTTTACTCATCAGCCTGGTCTCATCAATCTGTATTTTTTTGAGATTCCTCAGGACTCTCAAGTCCTAAGAAACCAAATAAAAAGCCTAACTCCAGCAAGTGTTTTCCTCTTTGGAATTCGCTCCATTTACCTAGTTAGGACATGTTAGGGCAGCGAGACGGGGAGCTCAGCTTCCAGTCTTCCTCCCAGTCAGCATCTCTGTGTCAGCATTAGCTTTTTCTGTCCCTCCTCCAGTGAATTTTTTCAGACCAAATTTATGTGGCTTTGATATAAGGGAAACGGTGTTTTCCACCAAACTCATGTATTTGCTGAAGGTGTTTGCTTTCACTACATCTGTCACTGGAAGCCGTAAGAAAGCCAGAATCATCTTGGCTACTGAAGCAATTTGGCAGTTTATTGTGTGTTTCAGCAGCACTAATCAGAGCTAGATTTGGCCAAATTAAATTTAAAGTCTGTTCACTTCTTCACCAGTCAATGGAGGCATGATAATGTCTTCTGGGGGCTTGATGAGATTTCACTGCACAAGCCAGGAGGATTTCTCTTAATTGAATCTGACCTCTAGTAGTTCACTGTTTTGGTTTGCTTTTCTAGTCTTCTCTCTGAGAATGCAACCTTGACCTTCTGCAACCTAAGCTGAGGCTGCTTGCATGTGAAATGCAACAACTTCAGAGACATTTCTTTTGCCAAAATGACTTCTAGATTGCCCCATTTTTGTGTGGCATAAACATTCCTAAGTTTTTAAAGTACAGAAAATGTTGCATATAGTAGTTTTTTTAGTGAATGGATTTGATTTGTTTCATTTTAGGGAGGAACTGCACTGGATATTACATTTATGTTGTTGACAGGTAAATGTTAATTTAGCAGGATGTTTATTAATGCTTCCAGCTTGTTTTCTGTTTTATTCTAGAAATTAACACTTCAGCTGTTTAATTAAAACCTTTATAATTTTTTATTGTTGTTTTGGTTTCCCATTTTAGTTTAAGTATCCTTTGTATCAGTCTTAAAGATTATTTTTAACCTTTTAAGTACTTTTAAATGGTTGGTTTGTGAATCTGAGTTCTAATGAGTCAATATAATTTTCTTTTTAAATTTGATCAGTGAGATGAAGAGCAATTCAAAGTTCTCTGATAAGCATACATGGAGCTTTGGATTATTGCTTTCTTTCTGTGTATTCTAATGAGTACAGTTTCATTCTTTCAGTCGCTTCTGACTGAGAAATTAACTTCTAAGATATTTGCCATCAGTGCATGCATGGAAGAAAAAAATTGCTTGCAAAATTTTTTTATTGCACCCATTAAATGAGTGTGGGGAGCACTATATACTTAAGAAAAAGGAGTCATTAGGAAAAAACAAGTAAGTGTGGGATTAGTTGGGGTATATGCCTGCAGCTCATGGGTTTCTGAGCAGCAACTGCTGTATAAATGTTCATCCCTTTGTCTTGGGTAATTGTGCTCTGCTCCAGTTATAACACACGATAAAAGCATGCTTGTGGATAGCTAACGCTCAATATACACCTCCTAATATGAGTTCACAAGCTGACACAAGTTATAAAGCATTTGGGACCATGAGTTGGGACTTCTGGCCAAGAGTTCATGACATTTGGGCTATGCAGACTGTATTTCCCTCTACACAGAAGTGTGTATTGAACAGTTACCTTGTAGTCATGTTAGCGCAATCTGCATTTGAGAACAGACACAGTTCAAAGGAGACCATTGTCTTCCTTCATAGTAAACAATATTTCCTGATTAATCTGGGTAAAGACTGTAGTTATCTTTGTATGTGTGTTCAGTTCAATTTCAAACGGCCATGACATTTAAAACTCCTGGATAAACTTGCATCTGTCATCATTTACAATATGCGGATTCAGGATCTAATCAGTCATTTGAGCTGCCATTGTTTGTTGGTCTCTGGCCATGCTGGATGTGTAACTTCAAGACTGAGCCTACTTTAAAATAAGCCAAAAGTAACTAGATACTTATGTTTAGTTTTCACTGTTTCGCAGTGTCAGTAATCTAAAATCAAACTCCAATTTTTTGAAATTATTTTTAATGTCCTGTCTCCATATAAATAGATAGCACAAATTTAATTCCTTGGTAATGTGTCAAGCTGACATTTATCTTGGTGAAAACACACAACCTTTGTTGTGTTAAGGAAGCCAAAAACTTAACACTACTTAGCCATGGAATGGTGAGAAGAAGGATGGAAAGGAGAATTAACCTCTTCCTTTTTTTTTTTCTTTCCACAAAATATTCTGATGCCCTGTCAAATGATTGTTAATGAAAAATAATTTTTCTAGCATATTTTTCAATTATTTTTCAGTATAGTATTTTGGCCAAAATATATTCTTCTTGGGTAACAAGACCTGCATGATGCTTGCACATATGACAAATGTATGCTTGCATGAACATATCACAGGAGCCAAAAATCAAAGCAGCACCATCAACAGCTGCCTCGCATGTAATGGCTGTAAACTGAAACACAGGTTCCACCTCAACATGAGGAGGAACTTCTCTACTATGAGGGTGACAGAGCACTGGAACAGGCTGCCCAGAGAGGTCGTGGAGTCTCTCTCCGTGGAGACATTCAAAATCCACCTGTTCCTGTGTCACCTGCTTTAGGTGACCCTGCCTTGGCAGGTGAGTTGGACTAGATGACCTGCGGAGGTCCCTTCCAACCCTAACTATTCTGTGATTCTGTATCCAGTTCAGAAGCAGTGACACTCCCCTCCTACATCGATCTTCCTTCACAGCACTGAGGGCTATAAACCCTTCTGTGACGATTTGGTGCAGGCAGTTACGTGATGCAGGGTGATAAACTGCCAGCCTCGGCTATGAGCTGAGACTACATTGTTTGTCATCCTATTTTAATAACAAAAATCTGGAGATTGATAGGGAACTTGCTGAAGTTAATGGAAGAACCCTAATCAGTGGGATTCGAACTAGGCATTGACAGCGCAATTTCTTTGGCAAAAAGGCCCTTCTGTGGTATTCAGTCAGGGTACTTATCTAAAGTACAGCCCCATTGGCTGCATGGAGCCATTTTCAGTCCCTTTTCTTGTGCTAGTTTATCATGAATAGTTAACAGCTCTTTGTGTTTGCTGTGAGCATGGCTACACGTGCAGTGCTAGTGCTGGCTGCTGAAGAGCAGATTTCGAATGAAGCCTTTGGGTGTGCACCGAGAGCTCAGCTGCAGATGGGAAGTGCCTTTCCTGTGGAATTTAGATTAAAATTGACCCCCGCAACATATCATTCTGTTGTTAAAAAATGTAGATTAGGTTATAATTCATAAAACAGATATTGAAAGTTTAAATATATAATCTTGATTGATTATATCTTTCTTCCTCAAGCTCATTGTTGTCTGTATTAAAGCAACTTCATGAAATTTTACAGGAAAAAATTAAGCAGTGTTTTGACCATTAGCTGTGAGCCTAGTTTTGAAATATTACTGCATATTATTTCCTGTGAGTTCTCTGTTCATGTGTGGAGGTGAAATGACTTTTCTTTTTTTTTTTTTTTGAAGTGTGGATGTGTCTGTAGATACCTCATCAATCATGCTTAAACTGAATAGGCTTTTAAAATATACATATCACATCATGTGGTTTGGTGTTTAAATAAACATGTATCCAATCCTACTCTTGTTAATCTGTCAAACTACCATTGAAAGTTACAGCCGTCTGATCAAGTAAAGGAGGGCTGGATAAAATCTCATATAAGGTCTTAAGGAAGTGCATGTCTAAGAGGAATCTTTAGTCTTATTTTTAAATAGTATTTTGTACCATGTAAGCTTTTAGTTATTTAGCAGTTAAAGTGTTTCCTCCCATTTTCATGGTGAATTGCTGTATCTGTTTAATTTTTCTTGGATCATTTCCTGTTCACAAAAGACTTTATCTTAATACTCAGCCTTTTTAGTAAACACTCAATAGATAGGAAGTTATAGTTTTCTAATAGACCACATCCATGTGGAAATCTGTAAACATCCTTTTACATCCCTTTTTTTGAGATTTATTCATTAGTCATTCCTGCTACATTGCTTGATTTGTGTGACAGCTGGACAAGGCAGTGCTTGTCAAATAGGAACCTTCTCACTCTGTCAACACACCAAACTAAAGTGGTACAGAGAAGGTTTATCAGTTTTAATGTTAAGATATCTTATGTTGCCTAAAAAGCAAAATAATAACCTGATAGGCATCTTGGATGGCCAAAGGAAGAGCTTTGCACAAACACAAAAATTACCTTCTGCCCTGGGAATATTTTTTTCCGCATTAGCACTTGGAAAAGGTTAGTATCAGGAGTGGGATAAGCTGATGCCCATAGATGATCTTGATGGGTCCCTTCCAGCTCAGCATATTCTTTAATTCTACCACTAACATTATCTATTCTATAATGCCACTAGCAAGGAACCTTAAACACAGTAATTTTTGTGCTGAGCTGGTAGTACTGTCCATAAGGTGATCAGAATTTTTGCCTAGTTTACAATTTGTTCTTTGTACATTGAAGAATATAGATCTTAACCAATTAGGTCTCTGACTCTCAAAGTTTTATGCATGACAATGGGAACTCTGTCCCACTCCACATCAGAAGAGCCAGGAACCTCAGCACAGCGGTAAATCTGTGATGGGAACCCCTTGACTGTCCAATCTGGCTGCTTACTGAACTTGGCATACCTGGTCCTGGTCCAGCAGCAAAATGCAGCACCATGAAGCAGCTGGAGGGCTTGTACTTTCCTTCAGCCACAGCTTCTCTTTGCTGTTGTTTTATTATACTTCCCAGTGATAGATACAGGAAATAAAATTCTGACAAAAGCATCTCCTTAGTTGAAAATTTCTCTTCACGGCTTATGGATCAAGAACAAATAGAAATTACCTCAGTCAAGATCAACTTTTCCTGTACCTTTTAACATAATTTCTCATACTTACTTGGTTCAAAAGTTGATATTTCTTTCCAAGATATTCCTCTGTGTTTGGATATGTTATATATGACAATTTCATCATCTGCTTTCTTGTAGTGTCTGATTTAATTACAATGGCTCCTAGGAGAGATGCACAAAAGATTCTGCCTGAAGTTGTTTGAATTCAGACTTTAAAGCCTGAGAATTGGGCAGGTCTTGACTTCTAATTCCAGAAACTGCACTGCTGATATTCATGCTTTTAATTCCTTTTCTGGCTAATTTGGCAAAACGATGGTGAGGCTATTTTCACTAAGAAACCTCCAAATCCTGTCAGTTTTGAGGGTGAAATGTGTTTCTTCTCTCTAATCTGACTTAAGAGCCCATAAATAAGTTATATCACCTAAGGTGACCTAAGCATCAGAGGTGGCTGAGGTAACCTCTCTGGAGCCCAAAAGCGTTGCTCTTGAGGCAGTCACTTGAGTCCCCTCATCTTGGCTCAGGGAATGTGATGATTGCTTCTGCATCTCTCCTTTCTCATGCTAGCCAAAGAGCGAAAGAGTGTGCTGCTTTCATCCTGACTGAATTGAGACTGTGAATTCAGCATGTCTGAGGCCTGCGGAGAACTACTTCCCTTCACCTGCTGAAATAATCTGCTTTTTTAATTCTTATTTTTAATGTCTATGTGTTCTCGAGGAAAACTGACAAGGACATCATCTCCAGTCAGGCCTTACCGTGCTGCTGTAATGCAAACTAAGGAAGATAATTTCTTCAGCCTATGTGCCATGAAAACTAGCCTTCTGTGGAGAGCTCTCTTGAATCTCAAATCTGTCTGGTTTTCTCTTCTTCCCTTCCTGTTTCTCCTTCATGTTTGCACTCTGTACAAAATATCTGTGTTGCTGTATGTCTGCTCTGTATTATTGGATGCTTTGGGAAAAAGCAAGTATCCCTTTCACAAAACCTTTTGGACAGCTGGTATAAGGAAGGAAATGGCCTGATTCGTGTATTTGAATTACTGACACAGTCTCCAAATACCTCAGATTGCCAAGTCAGGAAGTCTTTTCAATGCAAGCAATACTTCAGAGACCTAATTCTTTCAAATAGATAAACCACGCAGAATCACAGCTATATACTTCTTTCTGACAGGTCTAATGTTATTGATGAGTGAGGAGCTGTGGTGGGTTGACGCTGGCTGGGTGCCAGGTGCCCACCAACCCACTCTATCACTCCCCTCCTCAGCTGGACAAGGGACAGAGAATATAACGAAAAGTTCATGGGGCAAGATAAGGACAAGAAGAGATCACTCAGCAGTTATCATGACAAACAAAATGACTTGGGGAAAATTAGTTTAATTTATTACCTATCTAAAGAGAGTAGTATAACGAGAAATTAAAGCTAAATCTTAAAACCCTCCCCACACCCTTCCCCACCCCTTCTTCCCAGCTTAACTTTACTCCCAATTTTCTCTGTGTCCTCCACCCAGCAGCTTAGGGGGATGGGGAATGGGGTGTGTGGTCAGTTCTTCACACGTTGTCTCTGCTGCTCCTTCCTTCTCAGTGGGAGGACTCCTCACGGTCTTCCCCTGCTCCAATGTGGAGTTCCTCCCACAAAAGACAGTTCTCCATGAGCTTCTCCAACATGAGTCCCTCCCATGGGCTACATTTCTTCGTAAACTGCTCCAGTGTGGGTCCCTTCCACGGGGTGCAGTCCTTCAGGAACAGGCTGCTCCAGCGTGGGTCCCCTACAGGGTCACAAGTCCTTCCAGCAAACCTACTCCAGTCTGGGCTTTCACGGGGTCACAGCCTCCCTTGGGTTTCCACTTGCTTCTGTTGGAGGTCCTCTGGGGATTGCAGGTGGATCTCTGTCTGCTCCACCATGGACCTACATGGGCTGAAGAGAGAAAGCCTGCCTCACCATGGTCTTCACCCTGGGCTGCAGGGGATTATCTAAAGTTCTCTGTAATGCTGAGTGTTACGTTGTTTACATTTATCAAGAAGTAGCATTTTTCTCATGTTTTGTGCTCTCCAAATCGAAAGAAGTACGACTGATTGGGATTTTTTTTCCCAGATAGTGTTCCATTTTTATTCCTGCATGAATTGGCAGCTGAAGAAGTCTCCTGTTTCCTAACCTCATTTGGAGCTAGGAAAAAAGAAGCAAATATGAAGTTAGCCCGATTTTGCCCCTGTTTTTTGCTCTGATATTGACAGTTCTACACATCCTAATATGTTCTTTCCTTAAAACACCAAATCATGAATGCACTTTTCCATTTACTTCACTGCTTTTAAGTCCAATAAAGGTTGCATAAAAACTTAGAGATCAGTATGCAGTAGAGTAAGTTTAAAAAAAAAAAAAAAGGCACCAAAAATTTTATTCATGAGAAGATTCCTTGTGTATTTTCCATCTTGAAAATAAATGACTGCAGCATGTATTACATGAGCTTATTAATAATTAACCAACTTCTGATGAATGTGTAGTCGATTTGTATCCTGTGGTACTTCCTTAGCAAACACTCAACACAGAGATGTTACAGTAACCAAGGGTTTGGTTACTACCTGAAAATAACACATAATTTGGTAGAACTGGTAGTGAATATGTTTTTTCATGGGCCTATATTGACTGTTAAATTGAAGCTGCCATCAGGATGTTCGGTCCTGTGAAGTCCAGCTGGTGTGTTGAAGTAGTAATATTCTGGGTAATACTGACTCATGCTTAAAGATGCTCCTTCCGGTGTGGTGGCATTTACTGTAACTCTTCTCTGCTCAAGTGAGAGACTGGTCTGTGAGGTGTCACACTGTGACCCCTTCCAAACACTGAACTGTCTCCTTCCCGCTTGTGCAGAGTTGCCTCTCGGCTATCCATTGGTGTAACTGTAGCACTGTTTCAGATACAGGCAGATGACTTATTTCCTGCAGAAAATCCTAAAGCTAAGGATTGGACTCAATGATCCTTGTGGGTCCCTTCCAACTCAGCAGATTCTGTGATTCTGTGATCATTTCTATAGAGCTGCCATCCTACGCACAGCTCTCCTACTGACTGTTGAGTAAGTCACAGTAACTGCACGTCATAGTGGACTTGGACAGGTAGAGGTGAAGAGGAAGCACTGGAATAAAAGCTCGGATCTCATGGCACATGGCCAATATCTAAATTGATCATATATCTTTGTCTTCTTCTGCAGAGCAAGAGATGATGGAAATGAGAGTAGTTTCCTAATTTCCTACAAGAAAATAATTGAATTGCTGAAGAGAATGAATGTGTGAAGACAAATCTGCAGATAAGAGATAATACTGCCTACTGATTTTTAAACTGTAAAAGGAAACTGTTGAATAAATAGTAAAGATTATCTGTTTCTGTGAAATGTTTCTCAGTAGTAAGTGTGAAGGGAGGTAGCTGCCATTAACCTCCTGTGTAGGAGCTTATAACTGATGGTAACAGTAACCATCTTGGGAATCATGTGACCTTGAGGAAAAAGAGATGATTCCTCCGTGCTTCTGGCTTTCCTTCTGCACAGTGGTGCTTTTTGCGGCGCTGCTCAAGAATCTCCTGCTGAGGTGTGAAGGAAGAGGGCTGTCTGGTGTGCAGTGCCTTGGCAGCCCAAATCACTGTCCCATACCTGAGATATGCATTGCAAGGCTTGCCAGCTAGGACATTGTTAGGGACACATAACAGTGTGTAATTAATCTGAGAACATATTAGGTTCCTACTTTGATTGTAAGAATGTGTGTCTTGTGGGATGTTCAGATGGGGGTTTAAGATTTCTTTCTTCTCCAACTACCTCTCCCCATACCAGGCTTCCTAAGAAGTAAGGATGCTTATGATTTTGATCTCTGACTGTTTATTGGGCAATCGAAGGTGGTGCTGCCACAAAGTGACTTGTGCTTTTTTTGGGCTATTTGAGGAAACTGCCTGGAAAAATCCAGCCTCCTCCAAATGCTAAGTTGTATGCCTCGGATAACTAATCACTTTTTAAAAAATTAAAATAATAACTGTCATTTAGAAGTCTACATCTTTGATTTTTTAGAGCTGTTTTGTATAATCCTTATTTGCATAGACCTCAAAGTGCTTCATAGGGTGAGTGAGTATACTTTCTAGCTCGGAGTAGAGTCCTACTTTTTAAGTGGGATTTTGTTAGGAGTAGGAGATATTCATAACGTTTCCATTTGAGGCTCTGAGTAAGATTAGACAAGCAATTTTAAATTGTACAAGTGCTGTTTCCCCAAGATATATAGATTGGATAGTTTTGGGGTTGTTGTTGTATTTTTAATTCTGCAAACTGAAGCCTTGAGCTTTCATTATCTCATGTAATAGAGGAAAAGCACATATGTGGAATCCCAAATTATTTGCCCTTTTTCAATATTAGTTTTGAGAGCTGGGCAAACGTGGACTATGAGCTCTTAGGGTGCTTAGTGGAATGTTATTCTTTTTGGGACACTTTTCTGTTAGGAACAATGAGGTGCTTAGGTGCTTTCAGTGGGATTTGGATGTCAGAAGTCTCCCATAAAAGAGCAGCACAGTAAAGCTTTTGAAACTGGAAGGCCTTTTCTTTCATAAGATATCTGGCCCAACTTATTAAATTACAGGTAAGAGACAATTGTGTTGCTGAAGTTGTTAGTGTCCTTGGTGAGCCCTGGGTTATTTTCCCTCTTTCTCTACTATTCTAGGAACACACTGCTTGGGGAATTGGCAGTAGGCATCTCAGATACCACATAGCCTCTGGAAGGGGAATGAATTTTATTCCTCTCTGCAACCTTTAATTCCTGAAGAGATGTTGGTCCCTAACAGTTTGTCAAGGTCTTTACAATTGCAAGGAAAGAAACTTCTTTTTTTTCCTTTCTCAGTGAAAGTTCAATGATGTCTGCAGTTCCTCTGTCTATGGCACCATGCTCAGGTAATCACTTAAACTCCCCACCTCAAAATAGATGGGGGGTTGTTTAGTGAGTTGCCATCCCCACTGGTCACACAAGCCTATTCAAGTATGACCTGACTTTGTATGCTCCACTGAACGTGGTGAGGCTCAGAGGATATTATTTTTGGGTGCATTGAGGAACATATAGAGTGACCACAGAAACAGATAAATGCAGCCACTGACCTTGCTGTTACCAAGTAATCTTCCTCTCCCAAGCACACATGACTAATCAGAGCTACAGAGAAAGGCAAGGAGATAAGCTCAAAGAGAAAGAGAAATCAGACTGACACAGATGTTTCACAATCTGAGAGTTGTGTGGTCACTCATGTAAATCAGGTTACAAGTAAGGAAAGCTTCTGTGTTTTGCATGCTTGTGTAAATCTAATGTCTGCTTGCAACTGTGTTTAGCTGTCTGGATGGGTGTTTCTAATGCAGATTGCATTCAGAAATATTAATGCAAAATGTTTTAAATCCTTCATGTTCAGTTGCTTGTGTATACCACAGACTTTCTCATTTTCGAGTTAAATTAGAAGCATGATTTAGTTATTTTCCCACATTCTCTTTCATGGAAGTAAAAACACAAAGCTGAAGGAACATGTGATTAATTCAAAACACTGTTGGCTACCCTGTTAAAGTTGTAGAGCTAAAGTCAAGGCAGTCCTTAAGGATTTAAACTTATAATGAATAGGATTTAAAAGCCAGTTTCCTAAATACCATTTTTGTGATTTGTTCCTAAATCTTTTAAAAACAGTTGACACATTCATCTTCACAGTTTGTCACAGCTGAGAAAGCTACAAATCATCTTCCCATGTAAAAGCAGAGATGAGAGCAGAGTGCACAAATTAAAGGGAAGCCACAAAATTGTTAGACTGCTTTTTACTACCCCGAGGTGAAGTTCTCCTTACTCATTACGCAGAAGCCTGAATGGAAGAGAAAGTGAAACTAGAGCCTGCCTCCACAGCAACACAGGCTTCCTCTTAAAGCCTCATGCAGTCACAACTGCCTCCACAGAGCCATAAGGCGAGAGCCACTGCTAGCCGGCTCTGGTCACTCGTGTTTGTACAGGGGATTTGTAGCTGACACAGCCTGCATCCGCATTCAGCCTTCCAGAGGGATGTAGTCCAGAGGGATGTTCTAGCTGCTCCCTCCTCTGAAACCACTTACTCCTCTTAAAAAACAAATGATGGCTTCGTGGCAGGAGGAAGTACTTACTTGGAAGAAAATGGTGGTACGAAGCAGATGATGCTGCAAGTTCATGTTCAGACAACTGCTTGTCAAAGCTCTTGTACAAGCCCATGGGACTCTGTCTCCCTGTGTTGCCTGACCAGAGTCTGGGTATTTCTTGCTGGATGAGGTTCTATCTTATGAGTATTCAGGGCATGTGCACACAGATATCCTAAGATACAGCTGTTGGAGTCTTGGCTATGAGGTGTGCAGCAGTGGAGAAGCTCCCAGAGAAGAGACTAGATTTGGTGTTTCCAGAACCCAAAGACACATACATTTTTGACCTGTTGGTTTTTACACCTGCTGCCAGCTGTGCCCTCCTGCCCTGATCCCCACCAGGGGACCACTGTGCAGGTTGTAGAACAGAAACTATCAGTGGTAAGCTCTTGTGTCACTGTGTGAGAGAGAAGCGTGGGTGGGGATTTTTCTTCTGGAGATAACTTCCTCCTCGTATCCACTCCTGACCTTCTTCACCATCCTGGAAATTCCCTCCAGTAACTAGGCAGCATCATCTGGCATTGACATACACATTTCCTTCACATTCTGTAAAGGACTTTACTTCTGACACTAGTAGGCAGAAGGAGGTACGTTTTTTCCCCATACCTCTTTCTCCACAGTTTAAAATTTCTTCTGAGGTTCCTACACAGGTATGAATGTTTGATCTGCTATCAACCTGCCTTCCAGTGTGTGTCCTCTTTAGTTCCTCTCCCACAGTTTGGGGTTTTGTAACTATACAAAGATGATGCTTTGCATGCTTTTTTCTAAGCACCCTCCAGCAAAAGGAGTCTCTCCCCTCAAAAGACGATGAGGGGAGTTGTCAGGTGGGCAGAAGAGGCTGAAGCTGTCTAGTCTCTGCTGAGAGCCTCTGGGGTGTGCATGGGACCACAAGTCCTGCTTTCACCTCATATATCAGCCATGTTCTGAGCAATGGTGCTAATGGGCCAGGAGTATTTCCCAAACTGGGCATAAACCTGCTACAGGTGCTCCTTGGCTTCAGAGCTGGAGGGCAGCTCCCTGGCAGAGAAGGAATCAAGGGGGTCATCTGGAGAAGCACCTGGGTTTACTTTTCCAATATATTGTAGGGTTTGCTTCCTCAACTCACCAAAATCTACAGCTTTTTAGTGCAATGTGGAAGATCAGTTTTGAGGTTAAAAGAAAAAAAAAAAAGCATAAAAGCTATCTTCTTTTTTTTTTCCTTGCTGGTATTTGTGTAATGTGTGTTTAATAAAAATTCTGTACCTGCTAAAGGAAAAAATAGAACTTGTCAACGTTCATCTGTGAAGGCACTTCACGGGCTTACGGAGTGTAAAGTGCTAGTAGATAAATTCAGTCATTCAGAGTCTGAAGAGGCTAATATTTCAGTTTGCCCAAGAATCCTGGGCAATCAGTTTGCCCAGAAATCTTTTAAGAAAACTTAAAAGAGTCCAATGCTTCAAGAAAGGTTATTTGCTGTGATTTGTATAGACAGATAAGTACAGGAGACCTGATAGGATTGTCTGTGCAAGATGTGTCAGCTGGAGCCTTGCTGTATTCATCTTCAGTGCCAAGCAACTCCGATTACTCTTTGGTCAAACAAACTTTTTATTCATTCAGGTGCAGTTGTTTGCCAGAGCTATTTGCTGTCATGTGGGTACATGAGGGGGTACAATTAATACATTGTAAAAATAATTATTTTTTTTTTATTAATGGTGTATGCTATGGAGATGTAATGGAACCCTGCTGGTAGTGCTCTGAGGAGCAGTGCAGGGCCAGGATAAGGATTTGTCAGATCACAGCTGAGCACTTGAAATTCTCCAACCAGCAGGAAGGAAAAGGTACACAAGAGAGCCCGTGAGAACTGTATTTTGGTTCAGCAGCATCCATTAGATTGTCAAACTGCCTGTCTCAAACTGTTAAGACTGATAAACTGCCAGTAATTATCATTTAGAAAATTAGTGGCTGGCAAGACCATCATGCACATCACATGTGTTGGTTGGACTGGTTTGAAATTACTTTACTCTAAGAAAAAAAAAAAAAAGAAAGAAAGAAAAAATCCTGAGCTGGCATCTGCTCCAAGAATAACATTGAGTTTTGACATATGACAGTTGGTGCTGGCAGTAGTTATTTTGGTTGTTCAGAGTAGGCTTGGGAGATACTTTCTTGGAGTGCATCTTGGAGTGCTGTTTACCGTTTGGGTAACAGGGCAATTGAGACCTCTGAATATTTGTAGCAAATCTAAATAAATAGCTGAGGCTAGTGGGATCTCCCTTCCCCTTCCTATCCTTCCTTGCCTATGACACTGGGTAGAGAGAAATAAAAATACCGGTTGCCAGAAGGAAAATTTTCTTATTCTACATTTGATTTCCAGCCACTGTAAAGAAACTGAGTCATTATGGAAGGGCTGAGCAGGGCAGAGCAAAAACTTAAAAGCAGCTTTGGCTGCACACCACCATCACTTCATCTCCTCACAATCCTCCCAAACAGCCTGTACGTAGAAACCATGCCTTGAGGGAGAGCAAATGTAATTTATTTCCTCCTGAAGGAAGCTGAATGCCACCATGACCAAGACCTAGGGATGATATGAACACAACTGTATCACACAGACTTTGCTGTGAAGGAAGATGGGGGTGGTGAAAAGGCCATGTAGAACCTTGCGTGATGTTTTTCATACAGGAGGTTTGTGATTTGGTCAGCCATCAATGAATTAGTGCAAAGTCTCTGAGTCAATGATCTGTAAGTCTGAAGGACTCCAAGAAAATATCGCTTGTATTTTAGTGTGTGTACCTTTCTACTTCTGTTGAGTGCAAGGGTGTAAAAATTTTGGGTGCTCTCTGCTTTTCTCTCTGAGCTGTGGTTCAAGACAGGTCTTCTGGAGTGACACAGCCAACTTCTGAAGTTCCTGCTCTCACTCACTCTCCCACTACTGTTTCATAATTTAAATCAAAACATTTTGGAGTGATTGATTTTAAATCCCCATGTTTCCAAGACTCAGCGGTCAGTGCAGTGTAACCAACAGGCAAATCAGTTGAACTGAGGTAGTGAAGAATTGCAGCAGAACAGCCTCTGCATCTGAGATAGGGAGACCTCAGGGTTTTTCTTCATCAGCATTTCCAATTTGTTTTGGAACTACACCTTTACAATAGGTGATGCCATGTATCAGCTTAATTTAACCCTTTGTAAAAGAGAGAGGGAGAATTTTCTCTTTTCAAGCAATATTTCAAGTACTGTGAAACAAGTTGCTTGCTTATGACTTGGAGAGTACCAAATACTATGTCACAAAAATGAAAGAAAAACTTATTGCATTTCATTATTTCATCTATGTGAACACTTTAGCTAATTCTGTTGATCTAAAATTATAAACAAATTTACCCTGATACAATCTAATTTTCGTTATAGACACCAAATACTATTATGTTGGGCAACAAATTGGCTTAAGATAATTCTGTCTTTACAAAATAAGATTGTAATCAACAGATTTATAGTTTAATAAAGTCTGCCGATATATGTATACCCTATAGCTTTTAGAGCTTTATTTTCAGTTCAGAGTTCCCATTAGTCTGATTTAGGATTATTGGTACAATCGTTAGATTTAAGATATGCCTTTTTTTTTAAATCAACGAAGAGTGTCAGCATGAGATACTGAAAAGAAGCAGTATAAGGGAATCATCTATGAGGGATTTTATTGCAAAGCTGTTGATGGACAAGATTTATTGACAAGAGTAAGCAATGAGAGCCTGTGTTCTGTCTAGAGTTTGGAAAGGGCAGGGGACAGTGAGGATATGTAGGGTCCCAACTAGGAAAAGTGAGATTTTAGTCTGAAATAATGCCAAAATCTAAAAAGTTTCCATAGATCAAAAATAGTTTTTTTTCTTTCTTTTCTTCTTCTCTAAGTCAGTGTAAACTGTAATCTCTATTAACACCGTGCTATAGTTTATTGGCCAGATAGCACGGATCTTGAGTTTTAAAAGCCCAACAGCAGAACTCTTACCAATATGGATGTAGAGAATCAATTGCATCTTATTTGTGGAAGTACTTAAACAGAAGAAATTGGGGGTTTGTCTACATGTGCGTGTTTTAGTTTCTGATTTATTCATCTACTTTGTTTGTACTTTGAAACAGTGAATCTGCTCCACTTTGCTTTGTTTTCCAAAACAGCTTTTTGTTTTCACAGAATCATAGAATGGTTTGGGTGGGAAGCGACCTTAAAGGTCATCTATTTCCAACCCATCTGACATAGGCAGGGACACCTTCCATTGGACTAGGTTGCTCAGAGCCTCATCCAACCTGACCTTCAGCGCTTGATGTGATGGGGCATTCACAACTTCTCTGGGCAACCTGTTCCAGTGCCTCACCACACTCTGAATAAAGAAATTCTTCCTAATATCTCATCTAAACCTACTCTCTTTCAGTTTAAAGCCATTCTCATTGTCCTGTCACTACATGCCTTTGTAGAAAGCCCCTCTCCAGCTCTCTTGTAGCCCCCTTTAGGTACTGTAAGGCTGCTTTAAAGTCTTCCTGGAACCTACTCTTTTCCAAGCTGAACAATCCCAACTGTCTCAGCCTGTTGTCATAGGAGAGGTGCCCCAGCCTCCCAATCATCTTCATGGCCCTCCTCTGGACTTGCTTCAACAGATCCACATCCTTCTTATGCTGAGGGCCCCAGAACTGGATGCAGTACTCTAAGTGGGGTCTCACAAAAGCAGATTAGAGGGGAAGAATCACTTCTCTCAACCTGCTGGTCACACTGCTTTTGATGCAACTCAGGACATGGTTGGCTTTCTGGGCTGCGAGCGCATGTTATTGGGTCATGTTGAGCTTCTCGTCCACCAACACTTCCAAGTCCTCCTCCTCCAGGCTGCTTTCAATCCGTTCTCCATCCAGTCTCTGTTTTCTCTTGGGATTGCCCCAACTGAGGTATAAGATCTTGCACTTGGCCTTGTTGAACTTCATGAGGTTTGCACAGTCCCACCTTCAAGCCTATCCAGGTCTCTCTGGGTGGCATCCCTTCCCTCCAGTGTGTCGACTGCATCACTCAGCTTGGTGTTGTTGGCAAACTTGCTGAGGGTGCAGTCATGTGCCTGCAGTTTGCTCAGCTCCTTGCCTGAGCAAACTTGCAGAAATAATTAATTAAGCTTGGATAGTAAGCAGACTGTGGATCTGGGTCATTTGTAACAAATAGGTGAGATTTTGTATGATGATTTTGCTAACGTGATGAGGTGTGTATACGAGAATGTGAGCTTCTAGCTGGCTGGCTGTGTGTGATCAGAATTAAAGTATGTATTTATTTCAGAGAATGTGTGAAAGCTGAGGATATGTGCACTCGCTCTGGTTTGGGATATTCTGAAGGGCTGGCTGGGGAGAGACTGGCACCTCTCTGTCCTGGTTTGTCCCTCTGCTTGTTTCAAGGAATTGTAATCTTCCTTAGATATATTTGGATTAATGTTGCCTAAGAGCCTGTAATTAAACATATGGGGCATGAGGAACCTGGGAAAGAGCAGTCCTGCTCCATTCTGTGCATCCATCACCAAGGACAGGCACAGCTCAGAGCTGTGAGCAATAGGCCATGGCACAGGCAGCTCTGTCACCACGACTGTCCAGCCAAGGGGGCTGGGGAAGGGTGCTGTGGCTGTGCTGGGACTCAAACCATGAGTCCCCTTTTGTGCTAACAGCACAGGAAGACCTTATCTCCAGTATAACTGGAGCCAGCAGGGTGTATGTCGGGGAGCAACTTCCCTTTCTCCATGCCCCCCTTCACCCATGCTTTCAGAGTAAAGAGAGGGTTTCTCTGCTTAGAAAGCTGCGTTTCATGAGGACAGGAACCAAGAGACAGTTAATTTCTATGAAGAGTTGCTATAAATAGCTTGCTCTGTTAACATAAATTCTTTCACTAAGTGAATCCTACAAATAGGGTTTTGTTCCAAGCCTACAAAATGCTTTTTATGCCCTTGTTACTTTGTACGTGCTGATGCCAGCACTTCCCCCCACAAAATGAGAGGTAAACCTCACACTTGCAGGGCAACATTGTTCTCTTGATGGAGTGAGGGAGTCAGCCTTCATAAACAGGCCTGCTACAGCTTTAAATTTTTACATCATTGGTATCAAAAGGACTGCTGGACATTTTTAAGGCAAGTAGGGCAGGACTCTCTGAAGTCCACACTCATCGGTGTTTAAACCTTCAAGTAGGCTGCAATGTTTTCTACTGCTCTGCTCTCTAATGCTTGCAGTCAGTCTGGGTCAGAAGCTGTAGCTACTGCAAGCCTTGAAAGCATTGCAGGGCTTTTAGGAAGCTTGTAATTGCTCCGCTGTGAATCCTAGAGTGAGAAAGAACTTGCCCAGGAGGAAAATGTCTTCTGTTACTGCTAGAAGCTCTACAGACATAAATGATCCCAGATGTATGATATTCATCTGTTGCTCTGCAGCTTTTTATTTTCTTCCTTTTACATAGTCCTAGTACTTGAAGTCCTCTCCTAGGGAGAAGATTTTCCTGTTTCTGTTTAAATGTGTTTCTGCATTTGACTATCTGGTGTTCAGTTCATGGCTCTTTCCCATCTTCACATGAAATGGGAAGCTGTTGGAATTTTAACAGAGCTGAAAGATGTGATCCAGAGGTGTCTGCCCGGAAAAGGGAAATGCTTTGGTGTTCAGGCAGTTGATAAAACACACGTTTGTGAAGAACCATGCTCTCTCCTGCTTTTTGTCCTTTTTTAAAATGCATCTGTCTGCTTGAGGAGACTGCTTGTGGAGACTACTTGTGAAGACTTCACTCCCCATACACATGTATGACAAGGTCAAATATAATTCTCTTTCTTGATACCCTTTCATGCATGAAGTGTGCTTGCTATAGCTTGCTATAGCTCTATGTCTGCATGGGTGAGTTAAAAGTGGAGTAAGCAGCGGATGAGCATGTGTAACATGGGGAGAGGAAGCAGACCAAACACATCGTTTGTCATCCAAGGTGAATACTGCAGTGTGGAGGGACTAGGGCATGTTGACATGACAGGTGACATTTCTGCATAGACTGTCAGCTGCAGTGCCAATGGCTTTGTGGGACTCTCGTGGTCCCAAATTCTATTGACAATTTGCCATTGATTAGCTGATGATGGTGTTTACTGTTGATATCTTCTCAACTTGCCCTTGCAGTGGCTCACAGATTGTGTAATGGTTTTTGGAGGGGAAATTAGCTGATTTGAATACTCAAAAAGAAAAAAAAAGGTCTTATCTCTTTGTGACTCTCGGGCGTGCATCCCTCTTTTTCTCCATAGGATTGTTATGGATACGTACTTCCAGAGATTGTACCATCAGCCTGTACCATTCACATATTTTGTAGAGTTCATAATCAAATGTGTTTGTGGCTGAAAGTGGCACACGTGCTGTTCTGAATGCTCTTTCTCAGATGTCTCCTGCTTCTGGTAACCCACATTCTGCAGCTGGAGGCTACGCTCCAGGCACCACATGAATGGTGCATCTTGTGTTTCACCGAGGCAGAGTGAACTCGATTCTAGGTCAAAACCAAATGTGACATTTCCTAAATGCACAAGTCCAAAGTAGTTACAGCACTAAAAAGTGGAGCCTGTGAGTGCTTTCTGTGTGTTATTTCTCAGCAATTTATGGTCTATTTTACTAGAGATGGGAGGGAGGTTGAATGTGCTTTTATTATCCTGGTTATACCTGGAATACTGAGAGTAGGGAGAAAATAAACCGCTGTCACCTCATCACAGTGGGATGCAAAAGACTTACCCTTACAGTACCAAAAATCCACTTTTGTTGTTCCAGGGTGAGAGTATCCAGTTTACAAACACTGGCCTAGATAATACCTGCCAGCACAGCTCCTCAAATCTGCAGCCTGCTTCTCCCTGCTCCACTCTTTTTCCCCACAGTCCTCGCAGGCACAGCGAGAGCAGGCAGTGACCCAGATGCACTGCTCTGAAAGTGCCATTTGTTTCCAGCACTCAGCATGCTGACAAATTTGATACATGGCTGCACACGCATCCATCACTGGACCAAAATACACATCTCCAGTACTGTGAAGGGAGTTGTATCAGATAAGCCACTGCTGACAGGGCCAGTAGCTGCTCCCACGTCCTGTGAGGTGTGTGCCAGTGTGGGTGCGTGGGACACCTGCCCTCGGAATGTGGACAGATTTATTGAGCCACACGATGCAGTGCTGGTTACAACAATTGCTAAATTTTTTTTGACTGCTTAAAATTTCCAGGGGGTTAACAGGAAAGCATTTTGCTACTATGTGCTTTGTAACTAGTCATGCTAAGAAAAAGAAAGGAGAAAGGCCTTTTTCCACTTCGTATTTTGTTAGGGAGTGCAGGGCTGTGTTCTTTCTCTTCTCCTGTTCTTCTGACTATAACTTTATCTCTGATTTCTTTGCCATAGAGCACCATAGATAGAGCTATTACATGTATGTATACGAATATGTATTTATGCAAATATATATATAAAATCATGAGTCATAGGTATGTAGATATATAAGACTGTTAAGACTGGAACATAAAACTAGTCCTCTCTCTCTTCGTCTAACTTAGAATCTCAATTAGTCTTTCTTCACTTCTTTGTAGATACCAAGCCATCAAGTCTCATTCAACACGACTAAACAGATACCCACTGATACATCCCTTCCTCTCTCCACCTGCAGCTCTCCACTATCTCACGCCTCTGTTGCCATGGACAACACCAGTGTCCCTCAGCCAGGCTAAGATCTGTCCATCTCTCAGTTCTCTCTGTCTTGACTCTGAGATCAGCAGATTCTTGCTGCACACTGTCTCTTAATAAATGCCCTGTGTTATCCAGATCACACATTTGAAATCCAGACCACACAGTTGAAATTCACATCTAAGCACTCATTTGATGTCTTAAATTACTGCAGCATCATTTTCTCTGGCCTTTTCAAATTATAATTCCATCTGTTCAGAATGTCTTTACAAATGGAATTTGTCCCATTTCCTCATTTTTTAAGTGTAACCTCCCCTATGTGTTCCTCTGCTGATTTCTTTATCATTCAGCACAAGGTACCTATCTTTATCACCAAAGCCCCTCACTCCCTCTCTACTTCCAATCTGTCAGCCAGCTCCAAGAGGGCATCTTTCTCCTCCAGCCACCTGTGATGCCTGTCTCATCCAGTGCACACGAATTGCGTTCTAACATGTAGTTATGGATTTTCTGCTGACCTAACCCACCCCATTAATGTTGGCAGGACTACTTTCTTCTTCTCCTTTAGGTCTCTCCTTTAAAATATCACCAGCCATGTTTCACTTTCAGAGTGTAGCACTTGTACAAGTAGTAAGCACTCATTGTAGTAATTTTAGACCTTATTGAGATTAAGGCCTTAACCAGCATCTTCTGTCATTGCAGGCTTTTAAAAATAGGCTCAACATGCATGGTAATAGCAGCATTGTAACCATGGCAATGCAAAGAAGGCAGGGTTCTCAGGCAGGGATCTCTTACCAGACCAACTGGTCATGAAGGGACTCTGAGCCCCAAAGCATATCTGTTTTTCCCCAACTGGGTCAGGTGGCCTAATAAAAAGAATAACATAAGTGTAGTTGATCCTGCCTTGAGCAGGGAAGCTGCCTAGATGGTCAATCAAGGTCCATTTTAGTCCTGTGGCTCTGTTTTAATAGGGAGAGCTGACTTTTCGTTTTTCTTGTGCTGTGCGTTTGAGCATATGCTGATCTTCTGCTGATACCAACAGCAGAGTATGTGAGAGCAATATATCGCTCTATGAGTGAAGACTGACTTCATGCAGCAATAAAACATCAATATTAAAAAGGAAACCAATGACACTTCTGAAACATGTCTGAGACAGAAATCCAGATGCTGTTTGGGTATATAGGCCCTTAAGCTTTAATGTCTCTGCTACTCTTTTTAAAGCTACAACTGCATAGTTGGGAGTGTAGAAGGGGGCATAGCAGGAGAAAACCCAGATTTTTTAGCCTCGTTTCCTGAGGAAGTGCAGGTTAGGCTGTTAACTCGGTGTATTTGTGCACCAGTCCTTGTCTTTATAACTTTACAGGCTGTCTCCAACCAGGGAGGGGCCTTTGGGGGCAGCATTGGATTTCCTGGTTCTTTCTCCTGTCTATTAGCTGCTGCGAGGAGATGGGCTGGATGTCGGGGCAGCAGGGGCAGGGTGCTGCCAGGCATCCCCAGAGCAATCAGCCAGCAGCTGCAGCAGAGCTTGCACAGCAAATGTGAGTGGGTACTGGGCATCTGGGGCTATGGGAGAGCCAGGACCACCAGGATGCAGTCTAGGAGGGACTCTCATTGTAAATTTAGCATCACAAGCCCAAATGAGCTGGAATCCAGTTTCATTAGTTCCACTGATCAGGCATTTGCTTAATCTTGAAAAACAAAAGATAAAAAAAGTAAGAGAGTTATACTGAATAATAATGACATTTTAAATCCATAGAATATTTCAGCAAAATAAATGGTTTTTTGTGGCTTTTGCATTGCAAAGAGATTTATATTAATGTAGCACAATCCTGGAATTACACGAACCTTGTGCTTATTCTGGTTCACACTGGGACACTTGCTTTCTAAGAGGAAACCTGATGTTTTCAAGGGCAATGTGAATGTATAAAGACTTGGGCTTGAGGCTGAAGCATTATGTCAGTGCAAAATCTTTTCATCCATACTTCTGGTATTTCATTAGTACTTCTGGTGCTTCTGGTGTCCTGAGCATTTAATTTCCTGTTTCCGACTATGGGAGAGACTTTTTGGAAGTCACTAGAGAGCAGGGTTGGTTATTTGGGGTTTTTTTGAAAGTAAACTGTCAAAATACAGTGACTTTTTGTGGATGTTCCTTTTATTTATTTATTTCCTGAGTATAGAAACCAACAACATGAAATCTCATCATTAAAGTAAGTAAATAAATAATCAACTAAGTAGTATGAAGGACACCCTTCTCTTTTTTCTCTTCCCTCTCCACTTTCCCCACCCTCAGCCCATTGGTGATTTTTCCTAGGTTTGGCAAAGATGCTTCTCAGATTTAAAGTTTATATTTCCTTCTGTTTTGTCTTATGTGACAGGGAAGGACCTCATTTATTTGCTTTACTTGTCTCACTAGAAAAAAAATAAACCAGAAAGTCAAGTTTTTTGTTCTTCTATTTCCAGTACTCTTGTTTATTTTGAAACTTCCAGAAAGAGATAAAAACAGCTTAAGAAAAATGCTCTCCAGAGTAATCCTTTAAAGAGCAGCAAACAAATAGTGCAGATTGGTCCTAAAGGCTGTGCTTCCTTTCTGGAGAGGGAGGGAGGTGGGAAGAGAGGATGTTTTCGTTTTAGCTTTGCTCTAATCATCCGATCTGGGATTTGATAAACTCCACAAGTCTGAAACTGCTGCCTCCTCCTGTCTTCCCCCTTCCTGCCTCTCAGAAGATTAAAGTGAACATGGCCAAAAGGAAACAGTTTATTTTCAGCTTGTTGTAGTTAATAATTAGTTTACAGTGCAGCATTCTCATTGTTTGTGTTCTAATCCTGTTGCTATATCCTTTTCTTACACTGTTTACTTTTTGCTTCATAGGCTTTCTTTGATACAGAAATAGGTTTACGGATAGTTCACTCTTGCACTATTTCATCCTCTTTTCAACATTTTAATATTTCAAATCAGGAAATGCAACCACATGTAGGTGGAGTAGCTTCCGCA
Source organism: Neopelma chrysocephalum (assembly GCF_003984885.1). Taxonomy (NCBI): domain Eukaryota; kingdom Metazoa; phylum Chordata; class Aves; order Passeriformes; family Pipridae; genus Neopelma; species Neopelma chrysocephalum. Next base: position 34,473,020 of record NW_020897691.1, read on the forward strand.
AAGAAACGCCTTGCCTGCCCCCACAGTCCCCCAGCTTGTGGGGTGCAGTTGCAGACTGTGCCATACTTTCTTTTCACTCTGACAATTTGGAATTATGGTAGTTAGGAAAACCAAATGTACACACTATAGAACAATCAATCCATTTATGTATTACATGTACAAGATATAAATATTATTTGAAACACTCAAAATTAGCTAAATCTCTGTATTGACTGAACTACAAGAAGTCCTTAGTAATACACAGTTCCCTCTTTACCCCCATTTTGTCCAAAGAGGATGTCTGCTGGTTCTTTAAACCTTAGAGACCTGGAAGTAAATTTGCCAAGACTTGAGACTGTTTCTTCCTATGTGTGTATTTTTTATGATTTCTTGCACAGTGGTAATGGCTTACATTATGGGTACTATATTATTGCCATATTAGCATCTATATATACTCCATATGTGTGTGTTCATTTTCATTGTATGTCATGGATATAATGTCCTTAATTAAAATCTTGCACATTGATTGAAGTGCAAAAATATTTATTGCATAAGTAAGATTCTCACTTAAGGGGGAAAGGGAAAATTGTTTATAATAACAATTGTTTACAAAAACAAATTTTTGTATATAAAAACCGTACATTTGCCTTGCAATGTAATTGCACTTCTAAATGGCCTTTACTGCCTCTCCAGAAGGTTTGTAATTACGCTGTTTAGCCAGTTTCTGCTAAAGGTTCTGCTTCCAGGCCAATCTCGCATCTTCAGAAAAAAATGTTTTCTTCTTTGAGAGACACTGCAAAATCAATTAGTAAAATAGAAGCTTCTGAAACCTTACGTTATGCATACTTTTTTTCCCTTTGCTGTCTTTTTTAACTTTCAGAATGATGTGAATGCTTATTTCTGGCCATAAAAGTGTTTCACTGTTGCCACTGGGGTATTGGGCAGGTAAGGATATGCAGGCTGTGGGTGCGAGAGAGGGACACAGCACTGGCTCTAGCCACCACCTCCCTCCCTCACTATCTGCATCTGCCCTCTCTCAGCTCCAGGGGTGCCCAGCAGCATCTCTAGGAACCAGCTCAGAGGGTTGGATAGTTAAATCTATTTTTAGGACTATGGGCTCCATTTGTTTATTTTTTAAAAAATTGTTTGGGGCATAGTACTTCTCATTTTTCTGCAAAGAGGAATGCAAGCACTCTTCCTGCAATTAATGAAGTAATTTTCCTACTATTTTGAGAACTAAAGTACGTTGGTACAATCACATGTTCGTCACATGTGAGTAACATTCTCAGTCTGAGTGCATGCTCGGTATTGAGCTTGCTAATAGCTTTCCCTATGGATTCCTCAGCCCTCGTGATTGCCGACAGCCACCTGACACAGGGGCAGGCAGTTCCAGCGGGGAGACTGAGGTGTGCAGAACACACTCTGGCTTTCAGCTCACACAGAGTTACACACTTCCTTCTCTCCCCTGCAGTGCGAATGGCCTGGGATGCGACAGGTTGTGGGTTCTTCTCAGAACAAAAAGGCAGGATTTAGGAATGGGCCGTGAGTGCCATCACAATTGCCTTTCTGTCACCAGTGCCCTCACCGTGTTGTGCTCCACTTGCTCACCATAACCACCAGCTGTCCCACCAAGGGTTTCTTAATGCTGTTGGCATCTTCTGATTCATTGCATTTGCCCCTACTACCTCTCTGTACACATCCACACATTCTGCATGGCTCTTTCCATGCAGGAGTGCTTGGCTAGATGGTGCCATGTTTTCAGATCCTAGCTTCTTTATGCTTTCAACTCTCTACTGTGTTACAAAACAAGTTGAAGCCTGGTAAAGGAGCTGTGAGTGAAGATTTTATTTAGTTTATCCAGCTTGAAAGTTGAGAGGGGGAAAAGGTACTAATATCACCAATACCAAGCTGTCAATATCAAGGGACTTACACTGTAGGAGGGAAGCATCCTAGGGTGAAGGACAGCAAGCAACCCTTTTCGACTGCCACAGGACGTGTGGACCAGCTAACAGCAGCATATCTGTTAAAGATAAGTCAATATAGCCAATGTGTGAGGAAATTGAAGTGTCACAGAAAAAACACTCTCACAGTTCAGCTTATGATCTTTAACAGAGTTTGTGGGTTTCTTTCTCTTCGTAGCTCCATTTTATAAAAGCAGAAAAAGTTCGGGGAAAGCCTCTGTATTTTCCTGGTGTTTTTCTTCCAAGTTTCCTAAGATTTGTTGCCACTGCGACAGTGACTTTGCATCTGAGTTCTTTCTGCTCCAAATGGAAAGGGCAGCAGTTTAAAAGGTGTGTTTTTGGACAGGAACGAGTTGGATGGTACAGACAAATATTCTTGTTTTGAAACTACTAATCTACTTTCGGACTCATTTTTAGAGAGGAACCTAATTATCCTTATTTACATCCTGCATGTGCATGAAACTTTCAAGTAACTCTTTCAGAAATCCAGTGACTATCACATGAAAAAGTAATTTAGGGTGCCTGTCCCATAGCCGCTGTCCTCTTTCCAAGTTTTGGCACTGTTGCATGGGAGGACAAACCACCAGAGAATGGTAGTGTTTAGTCTTAGTATGAGTCTTCTAATGGTGTTACTGTTTGCTTTTTTTTTTCTTTTGCTGTTTTCCAGGGTTGTGCCTGGACTTGTTGCAAGAGTTGATTTTGATGGAAGCTCCCTCTTTCTGTCCTCAGCTCTCTCCCCCAGCTCTCTCCCCAAGCCTGTTGATGACCAGGCTTTTTCATATCGTGTGCCAGCTATCTGGGACCATCACTTAGAAAGGGGTAGTTTCAGGCCAACAGGGAGGCTTTTGTCTCGGTCTAAGAGCAAGCATATAAGCTTCCCTTAAACCTTAAATGTTTTATTGTTAGAAAGCTTTCAGATGTTCATGGGATAAGGGGTCTTTATATGTAATCTGGCATTGCATTGTAAAAGATTACTTTATGTAAGTTAAGATGTGCAGTTCCTTTATAAACTGGCCATATAAAATCAGCATGCAGAAGATTGTTTTTCTTCTTCCGTTCAATGTTGCTTTCAGAAGGCTTTTTTTGGTTTTGGTTGGTTGAGGGGGATTGTTTGTTTTTGGTTTTAGTAAGGTTACAAATCTTAGGTGGTGGGAATAGGTGGAAAACATGCACCCTGTTAAAAACTGAACATATACACCTCCATACATTTGTTCGAACACCGGTGTCAGCAGTGTCCTGAGTAACAGAGTCCTCAACCTGTCTAAAAAGGGTAACTCAAGACTCTGTTATAGGGCCATGGTAACCTAATACTGAAAAGTACCTTCTAGACCAATTCATGGCCCAAAATCTATGTAGTATGATGTATTGTAACGTAAGCATGGCATTAGACAGGCTATTGCTCTGCAGACCAACCAACACTTTACGAAGTGGATCCAGCTTATTTACAAGTTACACATGCTGATCCAGACATGTTCATTTGTAAACTGTTCTCCAACATGAAAAACTTGATCTTCCCAGTTTTTGCCAAGTAAAATAGTAGCCCAAGCACCAGGAATGCCTGCTTCTTCTTGAGGTTTGAAAAAACAGCAGCAGAAGCATGTTGCTAATATAAAATTGACAGATGTTTATAGTTATGTAGATATTCTTCTGTGTTTGAGTATCATAAACTAAATTGCATGTCCTAGCATTTGAAAAGTATGTAAGGCCACTTATGACTTCAACCAGCCACTTCCTCCAGCAGGGTGAATCTTGTTTGAGCCGCAACACGTACCAGACCAGAATACTCTGTGTGGCTGTTTTTATGCTTTCATACATGTTAATATCTGTTTTAAAGGGTGGGTGAATTGTCACTGAACAATTTTTTGCTTCAGTTAAACTCAGGAGTTTTTTGGGTTCACACCAGGATTTTTCACAGTACACTTAATCCAAAGATCCTTGAAGTTGGTGCATGCAAATGGTTTTGGGAGTGCAGAAATGAGCAAAAATGAATTACTATGTCTATTGTCAGTGATTTCTCTTTAGCCAGTTGTAATAAACTTAATTCTGATCCCAGTATGAACTGACAAAAACATATCCGAAAGTTGATGAGGCAAAGCAGAGGTTGTCTCATGAAGCAGACAATGTCATGAAACTGAACACGCAAATGATGTGTAGTTATGCTACTCACCACATTCTATTTCACAAAATACTTCTTTCTTCATAAAAAGAAAGTAATTTTTATACAAGGCTACATAAATACACTGCTGGTATATATGTAACACTGGGAAGGGAATATGTGTTTTTGGTGAAAGATGACAATTTGTTGAAGATCCCGCTGCCTACAGGAAAAGGCTGTTCCCAGCAGATAACTCTGATTACCTCCCAGGAGTGTTTTGGTTTTTTTAACGTTTCAAATGAAGTCTGTCTGAGATTCAACTCAACTTTCCATGGTGTTGGTGTACTAAGGATTTTCTATATCTTACCATTTAGGAGGCAATGCTTGGACAGCTTTCGTTTGGACTCTGCTTCTGTATCGGCAGTGATGTGTGTGTGACAGTTTAGCGTGACTCTGTTGTAAATGTTTTGGACTGGAATGGGTAGCAATTCCAGCTTCTTATAGGAGGCTGATGTTGCTTAAATCTAGTACTATTCAGTTGCTTCTACTTTAAAACAGCTTCATTTTTTATTTGATTTTAGTTGGCAAGCAGAACAGGAGGTTTTTTTCTGAAAAGATTTTCTTTTCTAACATTTTCCTTCACCTGCAACTTCTCTTCCTTCCCCTGGCCACAGTAACAAATAAATCCAAACATATACTATAAGCCATTCAGTTGGTGCCAGCAACCTGTTGGATATTAAGGTACACCTTTGTACACTTATAACCAGGTCTTCCTAACCAAAGCAAATCAAAGCAATTTAAGGTAAATGTCTCTGTTAGAACAACTATTTGTGAAAATAGACATCCATAAGAAGAGCACCTTTCACTGAATAGTCACATGGCTGCTTCCAGATTTTCATTTTCCCAAACAGAGAAACTTGGGAAGACAAGCTTTCATTTTTTAGTAATTCTGGTCAGACAAACCTTTTGTCACCTCTTCTATTTATTATACTAATTGTAAAAGAAGCCTATATTGGTGTGCTTCAAAACCTATATTAATTTAAATTGCATCTCCTATGCTGTGCTTTCTGAAGCTGTACTTTTCCAAAGCTCTTCTGAAAAGTGCTGGTCCGAATTTGGAGATATGTAACATGATCCAGAGCCTTCAAAAAAAAAAAAGAAAAAAAAATATTCCTCCTACATGCTTAGGTAGAATGAAAATCATTAAGACTAAAACTGAGTTCTGTACAGGCCCCCGGCTGAATACAAAGAAAGAATGAATAATTTTTGGTTTACTCTGCAAGCCATGTCCAGCCCTTGCCCTTAATTATGTAGCAAAGAGTTTCTCTTCCCTTCTCTCTCCCTGCCACTCCACCTTCAAACCTCTCATCTCCATTGTAGCCAAAGAGACAGGGCATGCGTTGTACCATCTTCTAAAATCAAGCCAAAGACATCCCCTGAAAACTTTCAAGCTTTCTACCCCCAAAATTCTGAAGATCTTGCAAGGCTAGAGGCATGGCAAATTTTGTCTCTGCCTCAGATTTAACTAGACACCCCTTGCTAGTTTTTGTCATACATGGTCTCAATGGAGGGCTTGGACTAGACTCCTTTGGCATGTATTAAAGTAGCTGCCTGCAATCTTGTACTGTAACAGTGGAATTCCACTGTAGGTTGAAACGAGCACCACAACCAAATAAGTGGACGTGTCATCATTTCCATCCTTTTACCCTAGAACCAGCATAGGCTTCTTCTTTTCTTTTTTTTTTTCTTTATGTTTTTGTTGTTGTTGGTTTTTTGGGGGGGAGTTGTTGGGTTTTTTTACTTATTTGCAAACTGGACTGAAGAATTCCCCAGTTGATTTCAATGCTGGTTGCTGCACAGGCATTTGTGCAGGGGTGAGGGAAGGAGGAAGTACTGCTGGGGCTGCATCCAGAAGTTCCACACCAGTGCTGGTCAGGGGGTCAGCCCCTTTTGGCAGTGGTGCTAGCCCCTGACTCAAGTATTTATGGGATCAGCAGCATGGAGTACAGAGTTTCCCTTATTTGTCACTTCTCTGAGGAAATTATTAAATCAGTCTCCTGGTGTAGAAGAAAATAATGAGCTAATCTGGAGTCGAGATGCCGTTGGATTGTTTTGGACCTGGCTCATTTCTTAAGCCTCTAACTTTTCTGCATGCAGATGTTATCCAATTAGTTTGGAGGCAGAAGTAGAGTTTCTTAACTTGATTTTTTCTTTCCAGGCCAAATGCCTGGAAGCTAGGGAGGGAAGTGGATGGCACTAGAATAATAACCACCTTCCCTCAGTTTGAACAAAGCAGTTAAGACCCATTTTTTTTCAGTGTTTTCACAAATTCTGCCAAGCTATACAAAAGGTGATGGGGGAGGAGGGCTGTTAATTTTTTCTCTTTATTCCTTGATATGCTGAGGTTTTTTCTCAACCACTAAACAAAGAAAGCAAGCAGAGAAGAAGGCGCTTTGGTTTGTACTTTACTGATAAAAAGTGTGTTCCTAAAACCTCTCTCAACAACCTCCTCTGATTTGTAATGATTCTTTTTTTTTTCCACTTGAACCTGAACCCTCCACCCAAATGGAGTCTCAGCTTTATGATATCAGATGTCTGCTTGCTAATCAGGATTTAGAGCAATGTGATCCAATTGCTGTGTTTTAGAGGAATATTTATTTGTTTATTGCTTAATAGAAATTCTATTTTCATAACTCCTCCTCATTTAAAGATGACCAGTAGAAGCAATTTGACCTAAGAAGCCATTCCCCTTTCCTTTCCTGTCTATGCTTACAGCATCCTTCAGTAGAGGTGCTGGCACAAAGATTTGCTGTTTCTGCAGCTGAAACAGGTTTTCACGATCAGTAATGCAGGGCTCCAAGTCATCTGTGTATAGCTGTAAAGTTACTCATCTAGCAGTAATTTCACAGATACCTCCCTTGTGGAAAGTTCGGCCATGTACTTGGGGGAGAATGGGACTTTAAAGCAGTTCAAATTCAGTCTGGCTTCAGTGGTGTGGGCCCCTGGGCACTGAAAAGTGTATCCTCCGTTTGCTACACAGTTACCATTCCCAAATGTGGACACCAGTAAAATCCTTACTCCTCCGTCTTCTATGAGTTTGCAAACTAAATGTTTTAACATCATTGTTAGTCTGTGCTTCACAAGTTGTTCTTTCCAAGATTTTACCTCAAGGAAAAATAAGGCGTAGCTGTCATTTGAAATTTACTCAGGGTTGGCGAAATGATGGCATTTGTCACTTTTGCTTTCTATCTTCTTCAAACAGGCCCTAGTGTGTGTCAAACTGGATATTGTTTTGACTTCCTTCTTCTCCCTCTTTGTTCTTCTAGAGAATGCCAAGTAATTAATATAGTATAAAAATGTAGTGTGGCACAGCCCCTTTTTTTTTTCTTGTGTAGTTTTCAAACAAGGAGGCTGTCAAGAACCTACGTGAATCAAATTTCAAAACCAGTTTGTTAAAATTACTAAGAGATACAGGGTTGACCATTTTTTTAGAGTTGAATCTAAAATAATTGGCACACTTGCTGCGTGCTGTTGCACGTTTCATGTCATTGACCTTGTCTCCCTGAAGTCTGAATAGCCATCATGTCAGTGACAGTGATGTGTCTGAGCAGTCTGAGGAAGTCCTGCAATTATTTTAATATTTTGCATAATACCAGTAGAATTCAATAATTAGTTGTGAAGGTTCAAATCCAATTACCTTCTTCCCTAAAACAGGAAAAATAGTGGAAGTTGGTGATAGATGTTAGCAGAGTGAGAAAAAAGTGTTAACATAATTGTGGTGTTCCAGTCACTAATTATTTCTTCTCCTTTCTCTCTTATTTTACAGGGTATGTTTTCAAGCCATTTTTGAGGAAATGTGGTGAATATAAACTTACTCTCTTTGGGGGGGAAATTTTGGTAAGTGGTGCTGTCTTGATCAATTTTGGTTTTCAATGAGAACTTCAGAAAGTTTTATGGTTTAGCTTTTTTCAGTTTTAATTTTTTTTTTAGCTGACGGGAAATACAGAGATATAGTTGATTATATAGTTGATATGTGTTTGTCTTCCTCTGATGTGGAGACTAGCAGTATGAGAAGCATTGACAGAGAACAGCATGCTGGGCCTCAGGGTGAGAAATGTGTTTTCATTTGCTCCAGTGGCATCTGCTTTTGTGTTTGTAGCTGTTCCATGCTGTTGAAGAGTGGTTGAGCTAAAACCTAGAGTAGAAGGAATAAAAAGGTCTAATTTAAAAACACGGGGTACAAAAAAAAGCATGCTAGTTTTATAGAAGATCAAGAGCAAAAGTAATGCAGAGAGAGTACATACTTCCCAAAGTGGTGGGAGTGTCCAATCACTCTAAAATCTTTCCATCTGTTCCCAGGATGTCTGACTGGCACACTTGCCACATGGAACTCAGATGGTTTGGTTATGTCTGAGAGATAGTTAATGCTGAAGATAGTTAATGCTCCTGTATACTATACCACTTTTCTATTCCTCCTTTACATACCATGTGACAAGCTTTGCTGCTTGTCTGGCTGTATTGTATGCAACACTTCCAGAGGCATCAGCTTCCAACAGGCTTCCAGTCCTACATTGCTATGGAAATATGGCACATCATGGGTGGCATGTCTGTGCTGCTGAGCTGCACTACTCTCGTAGAAGGAGACAGAGAAGAACAGAAGGTAATTAGCGACATGCCCCAACTAGAGGAAAGTAATTCAGAGAAAACTCTTTCAAGCTGCAAAAAAAGGCAGCAGATCTGGAGAAGTTTGTAGGCTCATCTTGCTTTTTTCTCTAGGAAACCATCAATATATACAGTTCTGGCTAGTACCAATCAATCACCATTACCCTTGGGAAAAAACATGCCAGCAGAAGACTGTCCCTCCTTTCCTTTGGCCAAGCATGGTATTGGACTGGTGTCTTTTCTTCAGGCGGAATGTGCAGATTGCAGATGAAAACTGGCTTATTCTCCACTGGCAGAAGACTTCAGAATTGGATAGCCTGCAGGGTAGAAAGCTAAAAATCAAAGACTGGCTCTGTGAGAACACTTGTTCCTTTTTGCCATTTAAAAAACCCCAGATGTTGTTACATCATACAGAAAGATCTGGATTAACTAGCAGATGTTTAAGTGTCCTTCTGCAAAATTTATACTCTTAGAGGTAAGATAAGGTAAGAAAAGATAAGATAGCCAAGATCAGAATTTTACGAAGAAGCTGGCCAAGCAGATGAAAAGTCCTGAACAATTGTACCTGGCTAAACCCTACTGCAGCTCATTCTTTTAAACAGTTTTCTCTCTTTGGGTCAGCTTTTCTGACAATTGTTCATGTTGTAAGTTTGCACCTATATCCATATACTGAGAAATACAAAGAACAATTATTTAACTATAATTTAGTTGTAGGGCCAAAGATGAGCCCCAGGCCAGAGCATGAGTTCATTAGTCCATGAGATTTTGTGGTGACTTTGATTACTACGAAAGAGGATAGGATCTATTTCTAGTATTCTTTTTGGTGGCAGTAATGATAGTTTCATCCTAAAAGTTGTCCAGTGTCCTTACAGATCGACTGATCTTTGTGTGGCATGTGACAAAGCTATGGTGCTCACAGGTGAAAGAGAGCCATAATTCAGAAATAGTGATCCCATGTAACGCCAAGGAAAAAATTTTATCAGCAGACCTCATAGTCAGATGGTTGTGTTCTAGTTACCCTTCAAAGATGCATCAGCTAAGACCAGCTTAGTCTCCATGGCTGACCTTAATGAAAGAGCGTAGCCAAGAACAGCAAGAAGAAAGAGACAGAAGAAGCATGTTTCTTAGAATCATAGAACAATTCTGGTTGGAACAAACTGCCAAGAAATGGGAACAAACTGTCATCTTGTCCAAACCACCACTTGAAATGGGTCCTATTAGGTCAGGTTGCTCAGGGGCTTGATTTTCAAAATTCAGCTGGCTGGAACCTCTGCAGCCCCCCTGGGCAACTTCCCTGTCTTCAGAGTGAAAAAAGTGCTTCCTTGTTGCTGCTTGTTGTTGTTCACTGTTGAGCAGTGCAAACTTTGGATCTTCTCTGCCTCTGAGAGAGAACTCTTGAAGAAGACCTCAAAATCAGGAAAGTTGCTTCTTGTGGCTCCAAGGAAATGTGATGCCACACAGATGCAGTAAACTTGCTAGTGGGGAAAAAAAACACAATCTGGTTCACAAAGGTTCTGCTTGGATGATGTTTCTCAACCTGTAGATGAAGTTCAGACTTGAAGAGCAGAGCTGCTTGACTTGGTTGAATCTTGAAACTTGGTTAACTGACAAGCTGATGTTCCTGAAAACTACCTGCTTTCCTGACTTGCTTAGAGATATGAATCAATGAAAAGAGGCACTTCTCACTGCTGGATTGTAAACATCCTGGAATTTCTTCAAGATGATCTGGAGCTGGGTTTGTACCACTCCATGCTTCAGGATTTTGCTCTAGAATTTGTTTTCCTACAGCCATTATAGTACATAAGCAGTCTCTGCAAATTTTGTTTGTTTTCACAGATGTTCTTTTCACTCTTCCCACTTCAAACTGTTTTCAGTCTTTTATTTTGAGGTAGAATAATCATGAGAACTTGACTTTCTCATCTATAAGGATCTCTGATGCCACTGTATGGTTGCCTGTGGCATTCCAAATTCCCAGGGGGTTTAAGAATAATTGCAAAAAATATGAAACAAGGAAACAGTTTTGCCCAGTCTCTGTCCCTAACCCACTGAATCCAAGAAGTACTGGACATCAAGAGAATATTTTGAATTTATCTTGACATAGCAGGTGAGCTCAGAGGCTCAGCAGTTATTTATTTGTCTTGTATCAAAGTCCTAGAAAAGGTCATGCAGCCTCTAGATCAAAAATTCATAATGGATTTAGGAACTGATTAGAGAAGTATACTTGAATGCTGGGAGGGGAATCTTGACTGAATTTAAAACTCCCTCAGCTAAGCTGATGACAGTGTGAGAAGACCCTTCATTTGATGAGATTTCTCTAAAGCAGTGTTGTAGATTTCAGAGCAGATATTCACATGGACTGTAAGTCTTGCACTGACCGTAGCACACGGCAGGCAGTCACAGAATGGCCACCCTCCACATCAAATACTTATGCAACTGCAAGGAGTAACAAGAAGCATGACTGATGTAGGACAGAAAACCTTGGGGTGATCCATGTTTTATTTTTTCTCCCTGGTCAGACTGCTCTCTGCCAGTCTGCACTCCCCTTGAAACTCTTGCCTTTTGTAACAGCTTTTTATATTTCTAAGTGTGACTTATGCTGTATAATTTGGTGTTCTGTCCCTGTCTATCTAGACCCTGTAGTTGGTTACAGCCATCAAGATCAGAGGAGGATAAAGCTGTGAAGTGAATAGAGGGACTGCTGTACAGAAAACCTGACCATCTTCCTGTGCCAGGTGTGGCACTGTGCACTCATCCATTTCCTATAGTTTCCTCTTCCTGGGAGAGCTGTGAATGTTTCAAACACAGGCCTTGAAGCTGAATGTATATCTCGGGGCCTGGAAATGCACGGCTCTTTGCCCTCTGAATTTAGGCAGGGATTCCTCCCCACAAGTTCAGGGCTTTTTGATGTTTCAGCTGAAATCTGAGATGCTATGCTTCTATTTGCACACTTCTCTGTAGATTAGAAGCAACTGCACATCTTAAACGATGGCTTCAGCTATTTCTAGTTGCTCAGATATATCATGGAAAATTCAGATTTCAGCTGCTAAGACACTCATCTGCTATTTTGTTTTGGTGTTTTTTCCCATTAAGAACAGTCAGATTTTTCTTCTCTATTTTAAACAAACAAAAAAAAAAGCAGATAATGACTGCTTTGATTCTAAGAAATTATATAAAAACATATTTTCAGCATCTTTACACATCTTAAATTTATTTGCCTTTAGAAAGATAGTGATTCCTTGTGCATTCCTGGGTGTTCAATTTGTATGGTACAATTATTTATATCTCTGATGCCTACCAGAAGTGCTATTGAATTTCTCTTGGTAATTCTTCACACTTGTCAGGTTTCTGACAAAAAGTATTATAGAGCAACTATGTAGTATCTGCAAAGAACTTGGAATATGTGCTCTCACTGCAAAAATAACCTGCTGTAACTTTTGCTTTATTACCTGTACTCTGCCATACACACAAGAGACCTTACCAGAATCATTAGCTGTTCTCTGTAATTAGGGCTGACCTAGTGCATTTTGGTCCTATTTCTAGTAACTTTTAGTTTTCCAGAATCATTAACTTGGGCACTGATGTGCCTCATAGAGTGCTTCTGTTGCCTACCATTGTTATGTCTTTCTATGGACTGAAGATTGTCTTCCTCCTTAGGAAGGAAAGTGTGTGGAATGCTTGAACATTTTAATATATTTGGGGCTTACCAAGATTTGCTCTGCAATGCTTGTGATTCCTTCCATTTTAGTCTATTTCTTTTCTTCCAGTCTAGTCTGTGCAGAAGATGTGCATGTTGGTACTGCTGAGTATAGTAAATGTTAAATCTAGTCCATAAGATTTCTAAGAAATGCAGTTCGTCCCCTGCCCAGAACTTCATGTGTCCAGTCCTAACTATACTCGATTTAGTCTGCGCTCTGTGAAGCATTGTTATACTTGTGTTCAGTTTATTAAATCAGATAACCCTATACAGGGAGATTATGTTCCAGTCTCCTGCAGAAAAGATTTTTGTGTCTAGGTCTCTGTAATTTTCCCAAGTCTTTTCCTACATTTCACTGGTAATTTGTTTATTAGAGCTTTTTTTTTTCTTTTTTTCCCCTGAGTTTGAGGTGATCCAATTGTTGGAATTGCTCGGCAAAAGAGAGTTAGTCCGTGGGCCATCTATGTGGATATCTCTCTTGCTTTAGCCACTGGAGAAGCAATAGGGAAGAACAGTTAAGACAGCAGATGGAGCAGAGCACTACCTGCAGCTGTACCTCTCACCTTTTTTAGCTCCCTGGATGGTAGAGATGTGTGCAGTGGATCACGTTACAGCAGCTTGAATATCCATGATAGGATTTAGCAAGTGGTAAATTGGTCGTGTTGTTTTAAATCTACATAATAAGCCCTCTAAGTGCTCTGTTGAAAGAAAAACATTAAGTTTGAAAATTTAGGTGTTGCTTTAGGGAGTGTTACATCAACACTGCTCTTTTCTGTATATGCATTGGTGCAGGAACTCCTGTTCCATCACACTGGTATGTTCTCATACTTTATGTTCCCCTTCCTTCTGTCTAGAGAACTGAATACAAACATGGATGTCCTACAGGGCTATCCAACCCTTTAAAAGTACAGAATTAGATGTGGAACAGCCTTGCACTTGGTTTCATGTCCAGCTCTGATCATTTAATGTTAAAGTATAAGTGCAGCTGGGAGCAGGCAGGTCCCACCCAACTGGTAGTAGGATCCTGGGGTGTTGTAGGTGGGAATTTAGTTGCTGGGAAGCATCACTTCCTTAGTGAGCTCATGCCAATTGAGGGGTTTTTTTCAGAGGCTAGTAACTTAGCTTTGTTTGGCAATTTTCTGCAAAGATCAAAACACAAAGATTTTGCTTTGACACCTTGCAAGTTTATGGTCCAACTCACAAAACCTCTTGAGCTGTTCAAGGAGCAGCCAGAAGCTTTTCACGTGAACAATCACTCCACTTTCCCAAGCTTTGCTTCAGAATTAGCTTGAAAAAATCTTGGCTGACGTCATGCCAAAAATTCAAAACAGCAACAAAGCAAGGGGGAAAAAAACCCGCCCAACAGACATCCAGCATGGAGAATATTGCCAAACTTGGGTCTGTTTGTGCCAAGTTTATAATCAGGCAGCAACAGGGTCTTGGTAGGTAATTCACTCAACCCACAGCTAATGAGCCCTGCAGCGCAGGGAGTGGGGAGTGCTGCACAGAGAGCCTGGTATGCTGCGTGTAAGACACAAGATCATATCTTGGATTAAAAAGAAAGCATAGCATGATTTCTGGGCATCAGATAAGGCTATTTCTGTGGATATTGGTCTTACTGAAGGAATAGGTGTTGCAGTGACAAATAGATCTATAGGTAGGGTTTAAGGCATGAGTATGGATGTAGATTTTCCTGACCTGAGTGTGCTGTACTTTGTCATACAGCCACAGTGCTGCTTTACTTCTAGAGTTTCTTTTATGAAGTACGTGGGAGGGAGATGTTCAAGTAATTCTCTCAACATTAATTCTGCCTCATCAATACTTAATGGATTTAATAGATTTTAGAGTTACAGTCATTTGGGAGATCATTTTATCTGCCAAGTTCAGCGGAGGTTGCTGAAACTAAGAGGACAGAATACATGTGTGTGTGATACAGGATGCTGTGGAATCAGGATTTAATTATTATGGGATTTATTTAGGAGATTTCTCTGTGCTATTTGTGAAGCTTTATGTTGAGCACTAAATACTTTGCGTATAGGGAAGTGATCTCTTCAACAAGAGTTTGGTATGGATCTCTAGGCGTGTCTGTTTCCACCTCACAGCAGAAGCACACTGCTCTAGTTCTTCATCTCTCATTACATCTGCCTCTCGCTTAAATGCTCATCTGGCACAAACATAATGAAACTGCATGTAAAGGATCATGAAGAGGAGGAGAGATCTCATTGCAGATTACCAAAGCTGAATATTTTTGGACATTGAGTTATTTATATTATCACTTTGCTAAGCTCAAAGATAAAAGAAAGCCTTGAATGCAATCCTGAAAAATCAAGAACAGAAACTAGTGTAAAGATCATGCATTTGTGCATGTCTTGAGAATGCCTGCAGTGCTATATCACAATGCCCATTCCAAAATAAAAATGAAGATGGGTGGATCCTGAAGGCCAGTGCTCAGTGATGGGGAAGATTACTGCTTGACATTACACTCCATTAGCTGAGGTGGAAAGCTGTCAGGGAGCACTCTGCATTGTTCTGCAGTTGCCCTGCTAGCAATGGTAAACAACATTTGTGAGCTCCAAGGGGTCCCATACAGCTTCCACTGGTCTGGAAGAGTCAGCTCTTCCCAAGACATGTTATCAGGGAAATTGCTAATGGTGATTTTTAGAAAATGTCCAGCAAGCTTAAATTCATGACAAGTTTTTATTCATGTTAGCTCTGAAAACTCAGAGCTAACAGAGATTTATACACCCTTCTCATAAATAGTGTTTTGTCCTGGTGACCTTTATACTTGTTCCCTACCCACCTATAGGAATATAATATAGCAAGTCATATTGCTCCTATGGTTTCTAAGGAATAGAAAATAATAAAAGATTCAACTGTGTAAATGTCATTCCTGCCCAGCCCGTTTAGTGTTATGAGACAGGGAGAAGTCTGCTTTGAATTTTTCCCTCTGGCAGGAGCTTGAAAAACCTTGAATATTGTGTGCATCCTCAATCATGTCATGCAACAACAGTAGTGAGAAATATAAAATCTACTATCTCATTCTGCTAGGGTTTTGAGTGCTGTGCTGAGTGCTGAGAATCCTGCCTTTCTAGTCATACAAGGTGATATGGAAGCAACAACAACCTTTCAGGATAGCTATCACATAGCCACCATTGTGGAAACATGGTTGGGATGGCTTGCATGACTGGAGTGCTGCAATGGATGGCTAAAAGCTCTTCCAAAGGGACAGGCAAGGAAGGAGAGGTGGTGGTCTGGCTCTGTATATTAGAGAATCTTTAGACTGTATAGAGCTTGATGATAGTGACGATAAGGTCTGGAGCACATGTAATATGAGGAGCAGCTGAGGGAGCTGGAGTTGTTTAGCCTGAAGAAAAGAAGGCTCAGGGGTGACCTTACCACTTTCTACAACCACCTGAAAGGAGGGTGTAGCCAGGTAAGGGTCGGCCTCTTCTCCCAGACAACTAGTGACAGATCGAGAGGGCATAGTCTTTAGTTGCACCAGGGGAGATTTAGGTTGAACATTAGGAAGAAATTCTTCACAGAAAGGGTGATTAGATATTGGAATCAGCTGCCCAGGGAGGTAGTGGAGTCACTACCCCTTCAGGTGTTTAAGGAAAGACTGGACATGGCACTTAGTGCCGTGGTCTAATTGACATGGTGGTGTTCAGTCATAGATTGGACTCGATGATCTCAGAGGTCTTTTCTAATCTAATTGATTCTGTGGGATTCTGCAGTTCTGTGATTTCAGACAGCATTGATTTACTGACATAAGTTCTGTGCTTTTATTTAATCAGATTGCATTTCTTACCTTGTATTTTATTTTGTGCAAAACCATGATAACTAAAGCAAGTGACTTTACAGGCAGAAGGATAAAAATAAAAATAGCATTAAATGGTTTAGATTCTTTGTAAAATTATCAGTTAAATCAGGCATGAATCTTAAATGGGATCTACTTTGGTCCTTTAGGTTAACAAACCTTCCCATTCATGCAGTGAAGATGCTAGATAGAAAAAAGATTCTGTGTGAAAGAAACTTCAGCTGTACACTGTGGAAACAGATTTTAGGTTCTCTTGTCCTTTTTTGCTGCTTATCAAAAGTTAGAGGTTTGTCTTTTTTTTCAGTGGGAACCTGCACCAAATTATAATACAGTATGCTTAAAGCTAGTTGTTACATCAGTGCACCAGCATCTGTTGCTGCGATGGGTGTTGAGTCTGGTTAGCTGTAATTGGATTGAATCATCAGTCTAGGAAAGTCCTATTTTGCTATGATATTTGTTGCTTGTGCGTGACACTTAAGAGTTTTTGTCTATGTTTTCCCCCTCTGCTAATTCCTCAATATAAGGGCATTAATTTCTCTCTGCATGCCATTTACTATCAAACATAATCTCCTTTTCCCCATATTTCTTTCTGTTTACATCCTTTGATGAGAAATATTTAGGCCACTACATGTCTTTATTCTTATCAGACAGAGCTGATGAAAGATCCATTACATGAAATTCTTCTCTATCTAGAGAGCAGGATATCTCAAAATACATGCGTAAACATATAGAAAGTGTAGAGACTGACAGCTGATAGATGCTGTAGACTTTTCATTGTTTTCTACCATGGTGATTATGCCAAATGTGTCAAAACACAGGAAAACAAATTTGTATATGAGTGAAGCATCACATTTTTTGGCTGAGAAGGCAATGCAATATCCACAGTCCTATTTTTAAGATATACTTTATGACCATTTTGGCATGTGCTAAATGTCTTTGCAGGAGCCCAAGATTATTCCATTTGCTTTTTTAAATATCTTTTCTCTTGAGTTTTGCCCTCTAACTGACTGTAATTACACAGGGAGGCTAGTTTGAGTCTAACCACCAGCTTTCCCCTGTGTCATTAGATGATGTTGGAGGATTAGCATGCACAGTTGCAAATTACATTATATGTCTTCATTTTCTTTTTTCGATTAGACAGTTTATAAACCAAGTGTTTCAGATGACAGAGAGAGAGAGAGCATCCGTCAAAGCTGACAAAGCAGAAGGAAAGTTTGTGTTGAATTACAGCGCTGTTTGCAGCAGCCTTTTGCTCATCTCAAAGTAAGAACATGCTGAACACATAAGCTGCATTGCTAGTGTAAAACAGAATTCTTACATGTTGATACTAAAGTATTCATAATTTCTGTGTTAGTGCAGCATGTGCCTTCCATGTGGTGTAGGTGTTATCCAGAAACAGTTGCTTGGAGAAACTTGTCTGGTCATGCACATGGAATATGCCATTGACTGCTATCAGCAATAGTGAATCTTGCACGTAACTGCAGTCCTGTCTTGCTCTGAGCACTTTCATGTGGCTTATGCTCAGCAAAAGTTGTAGCACCCTTCATCTAATATCTCTTGCGACAGTGTGCAAAGGGTCTATGTATTGCATAGTAGGCAGAAGGCAGTCCAGCTTGAAAACATTTCAAAAGGTGAATGGATGTTGGGCATATCTCTGAGGAAAGAGCTCTGTTTCCAGACAGGGAGACCAAAGCACTAGAGCTTCTTGCTGTGCACAGCCATTTGTCTTTGCAAAGAGCTCACACATCAGTTTTGGTACTTTGCTTTTCCCATCCAGCTTAGGTCCCCTAACTTACATCTGCTTTTATTCATGCTTTTCTGCGTCTGTGATTTGGGTGAATGTATGTGAGACCTGAATTTTAAATTTTGTGGGAAACACAGACCTGCTTCTCTTTTGTTGCAAGACCCCTTTTATAGCACCAATAATTTACCAAAAATCAAAAGAAAATCATGTTTTTTCTTTGAGGAATATGTTTGAGACATCATTGAAAGTCACGTGTATTGTGCAGGACTTCTAATTGCTGTATGAAATATTTCTGGTTTTTAATATCAAAAGTTTCAATCACTATATTAAATATTTCCCTAGTTGTGTTTCTGATTAAAGAAATAAAAAATTCCTAAGCCACCACTTTTAACCACTTCCTCTTCTCTAAAAAACCTCATCCTCAATACTGTGAGAGACCAGTTCCATTCCAGGCCACCATCTTGCTTCAGCAGGAGCTGTAAGAGTGCTGCTATCAAGTTATTGAGACTGCTTTGCTTCCATTGTAACCAGCAATTCTTGTGGTATTTTTTTCCCAGAATATTTCTCCTGGTTTTGAAGCTACCCATGAATATAGCCAATGTTTTCCTATGCTCTTGTTTTTGGATTTCTTATGTCTGGGATATGTTCCAGGAGCTTTATGGTGTAGCTTTAGGCTCCTCTGGGTTGGAGATGCTTCTACTTGTCATCCAGACAAGAGCTTTCCTTAATTATTTAAGACCAGGGAAAAAAAAAGAAAAAGGTAAAAGCACAACAAAAAATATAAAACCTTTTTCCAGTTCCATGGTGGAGGAAGAAAACACCCTAGGCACAGCTGGCAATTAGTTGTATATTTTCTTCAGGTTTATAACCAGCTCTGATAGAAATCTATTCTCTGATGGACAGTTCTCTAATGATAGTGGACAGCGAAAGCAGCAAATTTAATATGCTCTGCAAGTCAGGGTTGGTTGAAGCACCAGAAAACTGTGAAAGTCGGAGAGAAATCCCCTTGGAGCTTGCTTTGTCTGCTCTCAACTTGCCCTTTCCTGTGTTTAACCAGTTTGAGTCCAGGTCATCTGCCCTAGGCTCATTTGTGTCAGTGGAGTGGGGGAGTGTGAAGGGAGATGCTTTTTTTTCTCCTTTTTTTTTTTTTATACCCAGGACACACGAGCAAAACAACAGGTCAGTTGAAATCATGGCAGTTCATGCAAAGTCTCAGAGTAACTGTCGGTGATGTCAGAAATCTCTTCTTGGTCAGTTTGGCAAGATATAAACTAGCAAGTGACTCTCCAAAGGTACTTCTGTGGTTATTCAGCAGGTAATGGCATATTTACTGTGCTAACAAGTTTGACAGTAGTCTAGCATGTCCAGCAACCTCCAATTACTCTTTCTGTAATTTACAGAAGCAATTCCTTCTGATGTTGCATGCTGTTATCCTGCAAGGGTCTGGAAACATCTAAGCCATCCCAGTCCATTTGTTAAATTTTATAGGTGTTGCTTATCTTAGGATTAAACAAAGACTTGAAAAATAGGATTCTTCAATGGAGCCCAGTTAAATCTTTTGCAAAGGCTGCTAAAGTATGCAAATAGCAGAAACTGACACTCCAGATCATTTAAATCTGTATTACCTCGTGAGTGGATAACTTAAAACCCCCACTTATTATGTAAATGTATTCAGAAACCAGTAGAAGGCTTAAGTATGTGAGAAATCATACTTTTATGTGCTGTAAGTCATCTCACCTGTGTTGTGTTTGTTCTCGGTGAAAAACAGTGTCTGACTGTGACTGGGAGCCTCTCCAGGGAACTCGTCCTCAAATCTCTAACACTGTGATTTACAGGAAGAGCATTGTGAAACCTCTTGAACGTTTTGGAGGTTCCTGTTTCTTTCTTGGTCTTTTCAAGACTAATGTAATTTTAGCTCTTTCTTAGCAATTAGATGAGACACATGCAATTTCCTTGTAAAATTGCCTGAGCAAGTTCTTTGGTAAACTGTAATAAACTTGTTGTGGGTCAGGGGTGTTTGGCAGAATAATTAAACTGGACTCTAGTACCACAAATAGGTATGTAGTTTAATACCACAGATCTGCTAAGGTGCTTGGTTAAGTTTCTATAAACATAGTCTCTGTCATGGCCATATGTGTTTTCTGTTTATGGTTTCTGCTACAATCTGTGCATTGTTCTCTCTGAAAAATCATGTTTTAAGTACATTGAATGATAAAGCACTTGTATCGCTTACCCCACAAGTGTGCCAACATTAGACAGATTCACATTGATTTGTGCCATGTCTGTCTGAGGTGTTCATTTTAAAATAATACCCTGGAATGTGTTTATTTTAGAATAATACTATTTTAAAACAATACCCCTGAATGTTCAGGGATTTTAAGACAAAGAAAAGAGAGCAGTTAAAGATTTCACACAAATCAAGAATCACCTTTGTGAGCATCTTTCCAAATAAGCCTGAGAACTGTACAAAACTGACAATTACTTTTTCATGCAAGGTCCGTATTGATTTTGTGCAGTATGACACATTCTGTTAGGTCTTTGTGTAAAAGAAGCTGTGCTAACCTCCTGCCCCTTCCCTTGACATCCTCATCGTTTTCTGACTGCCTGTGCCTGGAGCTATCCCCATAAACACAAATGCACCTTTCAACATCCGTTTCTCAAGCGTTTTCCTCTTGGTTTCAGAGAGCACAGTGAAAGCAGAGCATCTCTGTTCACACAGAGACATACCCTTACGATTCCAAACAACAGTCTGATTGCTAAAAAAAACCCCAAAGAACCCATGGGTGATTAGTGCTGTGTATGTAATTAATCAATTTAAAATTAAATGCTACTTGTGCTGGTGAAAGGTTGTAGTAGGTTTTGTTATGGCTTTGAAAAAAATCTAGTTTAGTGAAGGCTGTCTCTGAGAAGGAATATTGGTTCTTTGTGCACTGCCTGTGACAGAAAAAAAGTTGGGGGTGCAGTTTTCACTAAGGATGTTGTAAATTTCATCTCCTAGATCATGGGATTCCTGTGCTGATTTTAAGAGAACAGCCCTGCAATGCAAGGAAGCGGGTGTATCTTCTTATGCACAGCAAAAGGAGGTGGTGTGCCACCGGTCTTGTGGGTGAAATAGAAACTTCATCTCCGGCTTCCTAGTCCATCATCCCCATCATTAGACGATTCCGCCTCCCAGGCAGACAGATTACTTCATATTTTCATTCATTAATGATTTATCAGACAGCTCCTCTCCTGAAGGCTCATCTCCTCAGTTATACTCACAGCCCACACACAACCAGCAACATGTAGCTGCCAGCTGGCACTCTGGCATTGGGAGAGCAAGTTGCTAGCCCTTCCCGCATCTCCTGCTGCCTCCCCTCCCCTCCCTTCCCAGCTGCTTGGCTCACCTGCCAGCTCCTTGGTGGATTAGATTGCACCAAAGCCATCAAATCTCCATGTGTCCTGTCCTCCTATCCCAGCTCTCCAATCTGATAGCTTAATGTGCTTTTCCTAACTAGTTTTTTAATTTAAAAAAAGAAAAAAAAAAAGAGAGATGAGGTGACTCCACTTGTAAAGTTGGCAGTGCTGTGTCTGTTATGGAAATAGTGGCCTCCCATTTTGGTGAGACGGTATGCTCAGTGGTGACTTACATTTTAGTTTCAGGTAGACAAGAGGGAGTGCTGGGGAGGGACTGAGTTAGCGCTGTGTCTGTGAGCAGGAAGGTGTGGGCTGGCAACAGTTTCAGGTTTTGCTATCAGGTGCTTGGCAGAACAGCTCTGTTGAAATCCCTCTTGAGTTGTCTGTGTGAGAGAGTGATTTTTATCACATTGCTAAAGATTAACTCTATTCTTGTTCTATGTTCTGCTCCCAGGAATCAGGCATGCTCTGAGGTCTGGGAAAGAGAGTCCAAATGAATTCTCATGATGAAAATCCAGAATTGTTTGCTACTCTCCAACTTGTCCACTGCAGGCAGGTTGTGACCGAGAGCAAGGGGAACAAGGGCTACAGGATAGGAGGCAAAAAATATAAACTAGGAGAAAAGAAATAAGTGAAACTCCCTTGAGTCATTTATACATGAATGTATAACTTTTGAGTGCTTAATCTGCTCTTGGTAAGTGGTGACTGATAACTAATTTTCTCTCTTCCCTCTCCCACACCCTCCCAGAGTGTTCAGAAATGATAAGTGATAGGAATAATAAATCTCATTATTTTAACAGGCTACAATACAGATTATGGATTAAGTGTGTTATGGATACCTCAGTAGAGAGAAACTTACTCTTCCTAGGATGCTTAAAATCCATTTTCACTTATATAGTTTTTGACAACTTTCTGAGTTATTCAGGCCCCTCCACTTACCTCTTTGGCACAACACTTTTAAGTAACCAGTGTTAAAGGCATCAGGGTCCAATCAAGCAGCCTTGTTCCTCCTAGGACTTGAGGATTGCTAGAGACTGACACTGAGTGGGCTCAGATTTGGGGGAAGTCTGGATCTAAAGCCAGATCAGATTATCTTTACTCTAGGTCTCTGAGGTGGAGCTTTGTACTGCTGCTCTAAGGAATGAGATTGAAGGTGAAGGGGAGTTCAGGCTGACACACATAATGGTGTTGCCATTCCATTTTGTGCTGCAAAACTAATCAATTTGGACGCTTTTGGCTTTGGAGGGGAAATAGGTGCATGAGAACAGTAGGTGCTTGTGTTCTTTGGGCTGCCAGGTGTCTAAAAAAACCGTGTCAGCTCTGAGGGTGTAGGAACTCTTGTTGCTGCTCTGTGGCCAGAGCAGGCTTCAAGTCTCCCGCGGGGGGGGATGGGAGGCCATGGCAGGACTCTGCTCACACAGACTGAGAAGAGAGTGCATTGTACAGTGACTCAGGTCAGAACAGGGGGAAAACCAAGAACAACAGCAAGTAACTTATTTCAAGAGGTAGTTCGTGAGCAGAACAAGGACTTGGGACATGGGTCTTGCAAGTCCCCAGACCAAGGACACAATCCACTGGTTGCTGCAAGACTGGTGCATTCCAGTACTGTGGATGAGGATGGCAACCAAGACAGATAAAGCATTTGCACGCATTAGCAGCTGTGTCAAAATGTCTTTCAGGTCTCTCAGTAAAATATGTCAAACCTGGCCCATGACTGTCAACAGAGCTAAGGGCATGTTGCTCTAGGAGATTGCTATCAGTAAAGCCTAGTGTAAATTTACAGCACCTGACTACTTTATTTTCTGTCCTCTGTATGTGGAGTATGTTGCCTTGTGCATAGGGTGCATTAAGTGTGCAAGAAGTTGCTGTAGTGTAAAGAGCGTGCACTGAATTTCCACCTAGTGCTACCTGTCTGTGCTAAACCACAGTTTACCAAGCAGTTGTTTGTTTTTTCTTGCATCCCATCTCTTAGCTTTACCACTTGAATTAGAGCACAGGATCTAAAAAAGCAGGAATTTGAATCACACCTTTTCCCTGCAAAATGCATACCATGCTTTTGTTAGCTTACTGAATTGTTGCATTTGTCTCTGTCTCCTAAAAGGAGTGAGAGGAGGATTTTTGTAAGTGCAGCAGGTCTGCGTATGACCTGGCAGAATCACAAATTGCTGGGGTTAGAAAGGGCCTCTGAGGATCATCTACTCCAACCCTCTGCTCAGACCAGGGTCAACTTAAAGTTGATATCTCAGGGTCATATCCATACGGAGTTTGGATATCTGTAGCAGTGGAGACTCTGCGGCCTCTGTGGGCAACCTGTGCCAGCATTCAACACCCGTGCAGTATGATAGGTTTTTTTCTTATATTTAAACAGCATTTCCTGTATTTTAATTTGTGCCCATTGCCAGTTACTGGACACCACTGTGAGCTCTTGCCTCGTCTCATTTACTGCCTCCCATGAGGTATTTATATGCATTAATAAGATTGTCCTGAGCCTTCTCTTCTCCAGGCTGAAGAGTCCCAGCTCTCTCAGCCTTCCTCATAGGAGGGATGCTCTAAACTCTTAATCATCTTTGTGGACCTTTGCTGAATCTGCTCAAATAGGTCCATATCTCTTCTGTACCAGGGAGTCCCAAATTTTCAGGGTTCCCTAAATTGAATCCAGCACTCGGGACATGTCTTACCAGTGCTGAATACAGGGGAAGGATTATCTTCCTCAACTTGCTGGAAGTGCTTTTTCTAATGCAAGCCAGAGGGCTGATGGCTACCTTTGCCATAAGGGAGCACTGCTGGCTCATATTCAACTTAGTTTCCACTGGAGCACTCAGGTTTTCTCCTACAGTGCTGCTTTCTAGCTGGTCAGCCCTCAGCATGTACTCCCAGTGTAGAGTTATTCCTCTCCAAGCACAGGACTTTGCATTTCCCTTTAGGAAACTTCAGGAGGTTTCTGTTGGCTCATTTCTGTCAAGGTACCCGTGAATGGCAAGCACAGCCATCTGGGATCAAACACTCTTCCAAACCCTTCTGAGGATGCACTCTCTGCCATTGTGTAGATCACTAATGAAGAGGTTAAACAGTATTGGCCCCAGTATCACCTCCTGGGCTACGTGACTAATGCCCCATGCAGCAGTAGGCCCTTTTTGCTGCTGATATACCTGTGGAAACTCTTCTTGCTGCTTTTGACAACCCTCACTGGATTCAGCTCCAAGTGGGTTTTGGCTTTTCTAACCCTATCTGACTCTGCTTCCGTATGTTGCGCACTTTAGTCCAGAGCCACTTGCTTATCAGTGTGGGCCTCCTGCTGCCTGTGCAATGCATGTGCCCTGCATATTGAGATGGACCATTTTAGAGCTCACAGGAGGTGATCCTCGAAAATCAACAGGCTTCCCTGGACCCCTTTTTTCTCCAGGGCTGTATCTCACAGGATTCTTCCGAGCAGATCTGTGAAGAGGTGAAAGACTTCTCTTCCTGTGGGTTGTTATCCAGCTTTTTTGAAAAAAGGCCATCCACCATTTCGTTGTCAGTGCACCCCATGCTGCCCTTGTCCTGCACATCTCCTGATCCTTGTTTGTAAGTATTAAGCCCAGCACAGCATTTTCGGTTGCCAACCCAGTCACCTGTGTTAGGGACTTACCATCAATGCAATTCAGGAGTCTCCTGGATTGAACCCTGCTGATTCAGGTTGACATTTTCAGCATTTTTCAACATGTTTAATGTATCTGTGGCTGCTATTTCTTTGTGCAGACTATTCAGTCATTTTACATTATTAAACTATTGAACATCATCCTGAAATTATGCCCTGTGGAATGCAGTTTGCAAAAGAAGGCTCAGTTAAGCTTGTACCAAAATGAAACATATAACCCACCTAATATGATGGGTTTTATTTCCTCCCTTTTTCTCACGCTTAAATGTAAAATAAGCATTATACTGTAGGAACCAGGCAAAGGCTAATTTGCCTCATTTGAATGTGAAAAGGAGCCCACATCCTTCCTGTGCCCTGCAAAGAATGCAGAAAGACTTTACAGAGAAAACAGATGTACTAATATGTATCACTTGTTGGGGGGAGGGGGAATCCAGGGTGCTGCCATTAAAGCAATGCTGAACTTGCAAGAAAACAAAAGCACCAGCATACAAAATATAGTTCTGGGAAGCTGACACAGTTGGGACTGTTTTCTTTTGCTTACATTTATGCTCCTGGCATATGAAAAACTGCTCTGGAAAAAAAATATATACAAAATAAAACATGAAGCCTCATTTTTCACACTTCGTCTTCACTAAAGACAGTTGAGTGCCCAAAATGCAAACAAAAGACAGAGGCTCTAGCTAGGCTGTAGGGAAATCTTCTGCATTTCAGAGTCAGTATTGCCTTATCAGAAGAATACACTACTGACATCATAAACAAAACAAACACAACTTTTGGAAATATCCCTTAATTTTATTGGTATTTTATATACCTCTCTAACACATAAATATGAAAGAGCTAGTCTTGTTATCTCACAAATAATGCAGGATATAGTGGGAAGGGTTTTAACGGTCTAATGGTTTTTACCATAGAAGATAGAGAGCAAATGATCTCCGATGTTATTTCTATGGCTATGCAATCCAGTTGAGAGTACTGCCCTTTCCTGACCCATCTGTTTATCCCTTTCCAAGAACTTTGGCAACAAGAAGTCAGCACTGACCGGTCAGCCTGTGAATTCTAGTGCTCCTAACTTCCCAAATTCAGCAACCTGCCTGATGCAGATTTGGCCCTGTAGCAGTATAGCCTATCTTGCCAGCTTTTAGCTTGCAGACAGGAGGCAGTAGCATGTGGCCATTTATAATTTATTATATACATGTATCACCAGTCAAGGATAAGTACAGGAGAATACTTTGAAGTTTCCTATTTAAAGGCTACCTCAGACTTCCTAAATTAAAAACTGGTTTTCATAAGCAGAGGAGTGAAGCATAACAGTTACTCAAATTCCTTTGTTCAGCAGTTTTAGCTGGGTAACATCCATGGGTGAGTATGGCGCTTTGTGAAGATCTTGTGCTTTTTCCCTAAATGCAGCAAAATGGCCATTTCCTTACAGTCTGCAGTACTGAGGTTCAGGGTGACAATAAAGACCGTTCAAAATTGACATTTCCTGCTTGATGTACTGTTTGCACCTTTGGGAGGTGTTCTTGATTTGCAGGAGTTTTAAAACTGTAGCATTGACACAAATATCCAGCCATGGATAAGACAGGCTCAATAACCTTGAAAAGGGAAATTTTCAACCCACTTACCTAAATCACTTACACCAGTGTGAATGCAGCACAAAAGCTGAGGTGTCTGAATTGCAGTTTAATTGCTGGCTTGTTTTGTGGGATCAGGCTAAATAAAATCTTGGCCTTGAACTAATATCTGTGTATTGGAACAAACATCTCAATGCAGCACACTGCAGAAGGAAGGAAGCAGAAGAGAAATTAGATCACCTTCCTGCATTATTTCTTGTAAGTGTAGTCTTCTTACGTATGGAACACACATTTCCTGTTGTAAAAATATTGTAACAGCCTGCAGTAGTCAAACAATAGATAATCTGCTGTTGCAGAAAACTGGAGTCATATTAGATGAGCATATTTAGAGGGAAGTATTCAAAGACTGCAGATGATCGGATCTCTCATGCTGTGAAAAGATAGTGAGCGTGAACTACATAACAACTGCTGTGATTGTCATAACAACTGTAGCTTTACATTATGGAAGAAATAAAAGACTGACTCCTCATACAAATGACAATGTGAAGGCATGAGTGCTTTTGGTTCTTGCTTTTTGTTTTGTATCATTTAGACAGAATCATATGGATATCTTATCCTCTCTTCTTCATGTGCCTTAATCCTAGAGTGCAGGTGCTTTATTTGTCTCTGTCTACAGTAATACAGGTTTGTACCCATACTCCACAAGTTGTCTTACAGCACCATTAAGTCCCAGCTGCATGAACTGCACCAACTCTGTTTTGTGATAGCAGCCATGGAGGTGACAATCCAATTCAATAACAGAATCATCAATCATAGAATAATTTGGGTTGGGAGAACCTTTAAAGTCCATCTATTCCAAAACTCTTGCCCTGGACAGTGACACCTGCCACTAGACCAGGTTACTCAAAGCCCCATTCAATCTAACATTAAACATCTCCAACAATGGAACTTTGTCAAGTTCTCTGGGTAACCTATTCCAGGGTCTCACCACCTTCACTGTAGAAGATTTCTTCCTATGTCCAGTTCAAATCTACCCTCTTTCAGTTTAAAATTGTTGTCCCTCATCCTGTCACTACAGGTCTTGGTAAAAAGTTTCTCTTCATGTTTCTTATAGCCCCCTTTAAGTTTTGAAAGGCTGCTGTAAGGTCTTCCTGGAGTCTGCTCTATGCTGAGCAACCCCAGCTTTCTCAGCCTGTCTTCATAGGAGAGGTTTTCTAGCCCTCTTATTATCTTTGTGGCCCTCCTCTGGGCCTGCTCCAACAGGTCCAAGGTCTTGTAGTGGGGACCCTAGAACTGGATGAACTACTCCAGATGAGGTCTCATGAGAGCTGACCAGAACCACCTCCCTCAACCTGCTGGTCATGCTTCTTTTGATGCAGCCCAGGATATGGTTGGCTTTCTGGGCAGGAATCATACATTACCAGCTCATATCTAATTTTTCATCCATCAGTGTCCTCAAGTCCTTCTCCATAGGGTTGCTGTCAGTTCCTTCATCCTTGCACTAAGCCTTGTTGTATTTCATGAGGTTCACAGAGGCCCACTTCTCAAGCCTGTCAAGGTCCTCTGGATGACATCCCTTCCCTCCAGCAGTCAATGGCACCACTCAGCTTGGTGTCATCCACAAGCTTGCCGAGGGTGCACTCAATCCCACTGCCTATGTCATTAACAAAGATACTGAACAGGGCAGGTTTAGATTAGATATTAGGAAGAAATTCTTTACTGTGATGGTAGCGAAGCACTGTCGCAGGTTGCACAGAGAAGTTGTGGATACCCCATCCCTGCAAGTGTTCAAGGCCAGGTTGGATGGGGCTTTGAACCATCCGTGGAAGGTGTCCCTGCCCAGGGCAAGGGGGTTGGAAATAGATGATTTTTAAGGTCCCTTCCAACCCAAACCATTCTATGATTCTATGATTAAATTATTTATAATTCCTGATGCTTTGCGGCCTTAAAACCCTTATTGTTTAAACATTACAACATATACACAGGTACCAACACATCTTAAAAGATTCTGTGGCTTCTGATGCTCAGCCAGACTGTGGACCACAGTTTGTGGCCACATTCTGGGGGCAGGTCACATCAAGGGTGGTAGGCAAAGAAGGACAAAAGTCTGGTTTTTCTTTGTGTAAGGGTGGTCTGATGTTCCACTTCAGTGGCTGTAACACATGATATGTCTTCTCTGAGACCACACTTCTTATGGACATTCAAAATGGTAATTTTTATCTATCTCTCGATCATGGTCGGATAGCAGATGCAGGCTTTTATTGTGGTAGAGTGACCCACTCAAGTAGCTGCAGAAGAGCAAAGTGAGAATCATCACAAAACTTTCTCTTCTTGGAAACACTCCAGGCACACAAAAAGAGGAAGCCTTGAGTGTTTCATCTGGTTTTTGCATTATGCCATTGCAGACAATCTTTCTGCACAGACTGAAGCGGGGAGGAGCTGGAGGAATGAGAGAAGAAAAAATTGTTAGTAGCAGAGGTGGAAGCCTTTCTTAGGAGAGGAAGTAAAAGAGAGAGGAGGGAATGAGTTTTGGATCTGTTCTTTTTTCTGTTTTCATTGTATAAAGTTGAGGGACAAGCCACATTCAGTCCTGGTATTTTCCCTCGTGAGTTCTGAAAAACTGTACCATTGATATGTGGGATTTTTATACTTTCCTTTTATACTCAAGTTATTTCAGGAGCAACAGCAACTAGGTGGAGAAGAAAATCTTTAGCTTAGCCTTTTATTCTCAAGATAGACATCGTATCATCCTTGATCTGGTTTCCTACCACAATTCATGTTTTCCATGGAAAAAAATATTCCCAGCTTCTCCTTTTGCTGTACTTGTGCGGAAAACATCAGTATTGCCTCAGTGTTCTCTGACATCAAACTATGCATCCTGAAAGTTGCTAGAGCTTGGATATTGAAGTGAGTGGCAAGGCAGGACAATCATATTGAAAACAGGTCCACGCAGTCCCCTAAATTTTAGAAGAATGGGAGAAAGGGAAGAAGAGTGTTTTTGTTTTGAAGTGAGGGAACTATGTTAGGAAATCTTTTGAATGTACTATGGCCATAAAGGACTGAATTAGGTTGTTCCTGAGGTTTTAAATTAATATCCTCTACAGAACAGATGTTTCATGCGTGTTATGTGCAACGAGCCAATTATATGTACAAGTCATGTAAATTTAAGCTATAGATGAAATGCTATGTATACATCCAAATGCTACTTAGAAATGTTTGTCTTGGCTCTCCCTTTCTTATACAGCATGTATCAGTATTGCTGTTGAGAGATAGGCATGTGTTTGGCTAGGTTTTGGGTTGTGCTTTGTTTTCTCTCATTTTCTTCAGTGGGGAAAGGAGATTGGATAAAACTCTTTTCTGGTCTCTGTTGACATCAGCACATTCGATCTGCCTGTGTCCAAAAGAATTATGTCAAAGCAATTGCCTGCATTTGTTTCTTAGTGTGTTCTCCAGCAGCACTGTCGCTTGAGGGTCAGACTGGAATACATTAAACTGGAATTGGGGCAGAAACTGCAGCCAGCCTTAGGTCAATGATGCCTCTTGAGATTTGCGAAAGTGACACTTCTGGGGTTCATTGCATTAAATTCCATAGCATTTCTGTGTCTAGTCTGGGTGAATTACAAAGGCAGATGGGATGGTTAGTCTCTAACTCTCCCATATAATTCTTTGTCTGTGTGTCTGGAATAAAAGGACAAGTCTTGCATCTATTTATTTTGTAATATTTTTAAAAAAGATTTTTTTTAATCCATGCATTAGAGCTCTTTGTTTCTATGTAGTTTCTATCATTTATGTTTAGGAAGATTACCACAGTTACTTCATCTGTAAAATTATATTTGTGGAGTCCAGCCTCTGTGATCCTTGTAATGGTACAACTTTTGACATAAGCAAGCTTTTACAAGGCTTAAAAACACAGTTGCATGTGTGCTTAACAGAATATCCTCATGCTGTAGGATGTAGTTGGAGTTGTGCCAGAGGAAGAGGAAGAAAAATGCATCCAGGAGGACAGAAAGTATTAAGATGCAAAAATGCACAATTCAAACCATACTTTTGCAGGGTCTGATTCATCTTTTATTAGTAGTTCTGAAACCTCACTCTCAGTCAGCTTTCCCAAAACTTTTGCTCTATTAATGACTAGAGAGTTGCCAGTTTTGAGTCTTGAGAACTGTTGATAGGAATACTGGGTATAGCAGGGATGAAGTGGTGGTGTGTATGAATGCATGTACATGTATATATACACACACCATGCTTGGACAGGCCATCTTCCTCCCTAAAATTTTCACAGACTTTCTTGTTTTAGTTCACTCTGCAGAAGTTTTGTACTACAATTTTACTGAAGATGGTATGTTTCTTTTATGTTTGTAACATAGCACTGAGATTTTACTATGTTGAGCATGCTGTGTTTTAGCAGGCCTCACTTACTGAGAGTGACAGAAAGTTTGAAAAACATTTTTCCCACCTGTTGAACAGAAGAATATATGTAGAATCATAATTAAATATAATTAGATGTTTGTTTGAAATAACACCTTCTAAATCTCTGGAGTGGCATATGTGAACCAGTCCTGAGCTCAAGCAATTGGGATTATTTTGTCTGTTTTGTTTGCAGAATTTACACTGCAGCATTCAGTCATAAGTGGGTTCATTCCAGAAGCATAAAATGAGATGATACCAGCAACTGGCGTAAATCAAACACTTCCCAGCCTTCCCACTCCTGCACATTGATAGGATTAATACTTTCTGGCCAAAGGCCCAGGTTAAGACAGACAGCATGGACAAAAGCTTGCACTGCCTCTTTAAAAAACACCAAATCTAAATATAGGCATGCCGTGGGATGAAGCAAATTCAGTTGCCAGGTCCTTAGGAACCCACCTGCCCAACCTCAGCCTTTGGACAAAGCACCAAAAGCTTTCTTGGCAGCAGCCAGTTCCTTCAGGATGGGGAAAGGGAAGGAGAAGACATATGGATGTCTTGAGTGACCTAAGAGGTGCCTGCAGGAGCAGTGCTCACATCCACTCATCCTGCTTAAAGGCACTAACTTGTTTTCCTGAAGAAGGTAGCTAGTCCAACAATTCATCCCAAAAGGATGAATTTGGAACAGGAAATATCTGTGAGATATGGAGGACTCCTTCCCTTACCATAATCCTCTGAGGTCACTTTCTGTGGCTGGGTGATGCTGGGATGAAATCCCAGGCAGATCCCTGGGATGAGGTCCCAGTAGCAGGCAGCAGACAAAGTGAATTTCTGAAGCGAGGAGTCGCAGGTGCTCTCTCAGAGTCAGAGCTGTAATAACACCCATCAGTTTCCTTAAAGTGGTTTCCTTGGCATTTCAGTGTGAGGAACTTTGTACAGTGAGGCTTTGTGTGGAGCAAGTGCTGGGAATTGAGAGCCTGCGGATCCTGCAGAAGACAGACAGTCGGGCATCATTTGAACTTAGATGGCATCTCATCCCCAAAAGGTTGGGGTTTCCCCTGGAGATATTTTGTAAGCCATGAGCAGGAAGGCTGCCAGGATTACTACCCTGGAGAAGGAGTGTTTCTTGGTGGCAACACAAAGCCCAGTGTGATGCAGTGACCACTCACCTGTCCTCCGGCTTTAGGCAGGCAGTAGGTCTTATCTGCAGGAGATCCTGCTTTGTGCCGATTAATCCAAGCCATGTGGGTGTGTATCCTTTTTAAATCAAGCATAGTTACTTCCACAACTTTGCAGAGATGGACAGTACATCACAACATGTTGTGTAAAGGGTTAATTACTGGTTAATTACACATAACAGATCATTGCTGAAAAAGCAGAACAAAGTTGCCTGTTCACAGTCTGGATTGGAATAGCATTCTGTTCCAATGCATTTTCCACCTTTGTTAGATTAGAGCCCGCAGCTGCCAAATTTATTCATTGTACGAATACTGCTATACTGTGAACAAAATAACAAAATGCCATTTAAGATTTTGTTTTATAACAAAGCCTTCTGCCACCCAGTTTTCAGTCATTTAATTTCTTTTCCCTAAACACTCTTCCAATTTTTCCAACACTTTTTTGTAAAATGAAGCAGCAGAACCTGATATGTTATTCATGAAGCAGAGGAATGAGAACCAAATACAGCATCACCATAACCTACCTACTCATCTTTTGATTTTCATTTGTTTGTACAGCTGAGGCTCGCATTAGCCCTTTTGGCCACAGCCTTGCGTGGGGAATTCATGTCAAGCTGATTGCTTCCCAGGATCCCGGGTCTTATATTCAGTCTCTGCTTTGGAGAATAGAGTCCTCTCTCTCCCTCTCACCCTGTAAGTATGGCCTGTATTCTTTATTCTAATAAGGTGATTCTGTACTTGGCCATATTAACACCTAAACTGGTTTTTCCCATCTTTCTACAGATCCCAGTTGCTCTTGTCAGGCTTGTCCTTTTGTGGTTTGTTTTCTGCTGTCCCCAGTCTCGTGTTAAACCACGATGACTTAACTTTAACCCACGTCACTGATAAGGCTATTAAATACTAAAGAGATGATCACCAATACCTGTGATAACCCAATAGAAACCCATTTGTTTGCTAATAAATAGTTTCTCATTTACCGTTATACATTGGTTTCCTTCATTTATCAGCTTTATAATGCTTTTAATATGATTGTGGACTCAGAAGTGACTTTAGTATAAAATAAGTTCAAGGTTTTTGCCTGACCTCATACGGTGCTCTCCACCTATGGAGTCCTGCTCTCCATGTATAGATGGAGACACTCCATAAGGCTTCAAAGCATTCAGTTTCTTCATAAAGATACCCTACAGAACAAGTCAAATGGCTTAGAGTTGTAATACTGTTAACAAAGCTGCCTTCATCAAGTGAACTTGTAATTTTTGCAAGAAATTACATCAAATTAGTTTGACAGGATCTATTTCCCTTAAAGCCAAGTTAGTTGACTTTTATTACAGAGCTGTAAAAAAAAATTATTAATCGAGATCTATATTGGTTGTTTTATCCTCTGCAAAATACTGGAGACTCAGCCAACTGGTGTGTAATTACTTTTTACCTCTCTTAAACAGCAGCCCAATATGAGCCTTCCTCCTGCCCCTGGTCCTTCCCCAGTGGCCCAGAACTGCTTTAGATGCAGCAGTAGCAGCTCCAAGACTAGATCTTTAAAAGCTTCTGAAAAAAGTTTATTGCTAGCAACTCATCTGAATCACCCAGAATTGTTTATTTGCTGTTTAACAACCCCTCTCCAGGGGCTACTGTGGTGGGAAGCTACTTCATTATCATCATCATAAACAGATCATCCAGCTTTTTATCTGTATGCCAATCAGAAATATTTTTTCATAACTCCTGTTGCTGTCATATTGTTATGAACTATTTTACCATTTGTATTGTTCAGGATTCAACATTCATAATCTATTTAGAAAAATAAAAAATTACACATCTGATTTTATCTGCCTTAATTTTTCCTAGTATCTTCTTCATTCCTCTATATGATCTTTATTTAGCTTTTTTGCTTGTTATTATCTTTTCCACTTTCTCTCTTCATGTATCAGTTTTGTATATAACATTTTATATGTTTTTTCACTTCTTTGCGAAACAACCCAGGTGTTGGGGTTTTTTTTATTGTGTGTTATTTTTATCTAGCCCATTTTCATGGTTGTAGCACTGTAGGCATTTAGGAAATGTCTTAAACTGCTTGCAATGTCAGCAACTTTCTGTATGTTCTGCCTTCAGCCTGATTTGACTCCCATTCGCTCTAGTTTTGTGAAATTGCCTCTCAGAAAGCATGCACTGTAATTTTACTTTATGTATATATAAAGAGCATGTGTTCATATATTGCTTAAAATTTTGCTAGTCTGGGTTTGATTGCAGACAATGTTAGCTATCTGCACAGGAGGTGTTGGTCCTTTTCAGTCTAAACAACCAGTAAGCTTCTGGTTTGTGATCATTTCCTCCCTCTGAGACAAAGTGGAGAGCAGAGATGCTCTGACTCCTCTACTAAACCACATATGACTCACAGGCAGTTCAGGCAGCTCCATCATGGGACCAGCAGTAAGCTGTGCTTGTGCTGGCCCTGCAGCTCCTGCCAGTTGCAGTCCCTGGCTGGAAAAGGAAGCAAGTAAGTGGGTCCTGCTGAGCATGGGATGGTTGTGTGATCACCACAACCATGTGGTGTGGAGCTTGTGTGCAGTGGAGTTTAGCTACATCCCACAAGCTCTTCATGTTATGGTGATCATGCTGTGAACTGCAATTCTCTTGCCCCTTTGGTGCTGCAAGGCCTATGTTGTGTATGACTCATTTAGCTAATTGGCAAGAGCTTTATTTCACAGCGTTAGGATGGCTGATCTTTCTTTTAAATTAGGAGTTAGTGACTTGTCATTTGTAGCCCTTTATAAAAGTACAAGGGTGCTTTAGTGCTAGTGACATAAGGACTCCAGCCTAAGTAACACAGGGAGGGATTTTGTACTTCTTGTATATAGGTGTTGAAGTCCATCATCCCTGTACTCTACAAAATTGT
This sequence comes from Neopelma chrysocephalum, assembly GCF_003984885.1. Lineage (NCBI taxonomy): Eukaryota > Metazoa > Chordata > Aves > Passeriformes > Pipridae > Neopelma > Neopelma chrysocephalum. The sequence continues at coordinate 34,508,051 of NW_020897691.1, forward strand.
TTACTTCCAAGTTGTTGGTCACTCGGGCAGACATCATTTGAGACATATATGGCCTGTCAACTCCTCTCTTCCATTTGGAACTTTTAAAATTGACTACAACTGTTTCTGTTAATAATATAATTTAAATGTAGCTATTATTTTTCAGGAGTATTTTTTGCATTGTTACTTTGCAGGCAGAGGGCATATCTATTTTTTTCAGATTCTTGTAATTAATGCATAAGCAACTAAAAAGGGTTATCTTCTCATAGCCTCTGCTTTGGTTAATGTTGTCCTCAATATCATGGGTTTGTGCTGCATATGATCGTGGTTGCTTCTTTAACCCAACTTGTCCAGCCAGCCTGGCTTACAAAGTGTGTATTTGTTCCCTATCGAGAGGTCCCTTTCCCTTTACAACACAATCCACAAATATGACATCTGTCCCCTGTGCTGTTTACCTAGTTTTTAACTTCAGCAGCCTTCATTTTTTTTGTCTTTTTGTGCTAAGAAACAGGGAGAAACTCCAAACAGAATCTCACAATATCCTGAATTGTCGAGAGATGTGTAGTTCATGAGGCATATCGCAAAACAGTAATTTTCAGTGAAACCCTGTTTGTCTGCTCCAGATTACCATCCAGTCCTGCACTTGTCTTTGTGTCTTAAATACACAGAAACAGAGAAACCTCTGTTGACTACCTCTTCCTCACGCATTGCTCTTTTCATTCTGCTGATGAGGATGGTTGGAGCCATCCTCAGGGGCACTTTGGGTCAATTGCTCTTACTGAGAAGGCCAAACTGGGGAGGGCATGCAGGCAGTGTGAGGGGTAGCTCAAACACCACGAGCAAAATGTTACCACAGCGTCCAGTGGATGAGTATTTGCTTGATCAGGTGTGTGCTATGGGCTTGTGGACCACCCAGTGATTTATGGGCTCCAATGCTCTCTGGACCACCAGACAAGGAACACCATTGTAGATACTCCTGCATGTTAAATTGAGCAAATGTCCACTTTGGCAAACTTCCACACTCGATTCTGTGTGACTAACAGGATCTTCAGATGGGTTTTTGAGCTTGGCAAAGGTACCTTCATTCACAGACCAGAATTAAAGTACAGTTTCTTCTCCTAAGCATATGAATCTTTGAGAAAGAATGAAAGAGGGAGTGAGAGAAACAAAGAAATCAGCCTTCGTCTGGCTTTAGGGAATAGGCTATTAAATAGTTAGGATCTGCTGTTTTGATCACTCATTGTGTAACAGAAAACCAGATTGCAAGAGACTCACCCATCCCCCTGAAGACAGTACCATGCCCGGCAGATACTTGTTTAGCCTTCAAGTTGCCTTAGGCAGTCTATTCCAGGTTGTTTTGCTGTCCTTGCCAATGGAAAGGATTTTCTTCCCTGACACCTAGCCTAAATATCCACAGCTTCCATTTAGTCCATTATTTCAATGTGACTTCCAGCTTAGACCATGAAGGTTTAAAGTAGGAACTCCTGTATTCCTATAGCTGTGCTGAGAAGATTTCAGTAGCTTTAAGCTAAAGGACCAGGTTGTGGACCTGTAGCTTAGACTCACTACACATGACTATACCTTGCAGATCATTCCCTGACCAGTATGTGCAATGACCTCAGGTTCATGATGAAATAAAATTATCTCTTCTACTTGTCCTCAGATATGGACATAAAGCTTAAAAATAGACCTACCATATGTTTAGTGATACTTAGGTATTTTGAACAATGTGAAGGGCCCTCTAGCTGTTTGCTGGCTTCCTTTGGAAAATTCTCACTAACCCAGCAGAATCTGTTTTTCATGGCTTTTTAAGCCCAATTTTCTCTGACTAGCAGAAGGGACCTTCCATCATGATTTTTCCCACCACCTCTTTTTTAAACTCGAGGTCCCTACTCTTGAAGCATCTGGGATGTTCTCCCATGTTTATTGGTGGGTCATTCACCTCCAGACTGTGATCTTCTAATTCAAGCAGTGCAGACACCTAAGAGTCAGGGCAGGCTGTGGGGTCAATCACCAAAAATGAAAACTCGTTAGTTCTACAACCATACACACTGATGCAAAGACAAAGAGGACAATACATGGAGGAGAGAAGGCATCTGTCCAGTATTGTGGTTTTGTGTTCCTCTATTGCTGCTGCTGCTATCTTGAATTGCTAGTATCTTTTCATGAGGGAGAGACAGAAAGAAAGACAGAGAGAGACAGAGAGGAGCAGACCTTTTTAGGCATAGGTCCATGTGTAGCAGTTTTGGTACTTCCTCTTAGAGTTCCCTGAGGTAGCAGTGGGAGATAGGCAACCTCACTGGGCTTTGTGATACTGCAGGGTCCACTCTGAGCTGAGCAGCATTGATCCACCTTTGGAGGCAGAGGGACTTTGTTGTGGTTCACTGGTGTCTGCAGCAGAAGCCAATGAAAGGGAAAGTATCTATTCTTTCTCCTCCTGTTCTTTTGGATTCTGCCTCAATTCCCTTCCTTACTCATCTCCTGCTCTGGTGATTGCCCTATCCAGGTTTGTGTAGGTTATCTCTGCTTCTGTCTCCCAGCTTTTTGGCACTCCGGAGTGTATGTGGTTAAAAGGAAGTAGAGATTGACCATAGACTTCCTAGAAGTCATCCCAGGTAGCACAGTTGCAGCCTGTGGTAGAACATGGGGAACTGTAGTTTGTAGGGTAGTTGGCAAAAGAGAGTTGAAAATCACTGGTCTTAGTGACCTCATGGTTGGACTGTGTGCATCAACACTGACAGTCTTCTGTAAGAGGGAATGCAAGGTTAGGAATTGAAAAGAAAATGAGCAATGCAGATGCACTGTCACCACTTCCCACCAGCAGACTGATGTTCATCCAGTCTCTGAGCAATGACTACTCTCAAAAAACTCAGTTTTTATTGCTGAGCACAACATGATATGGTATAGAATATCCCTTTGGCCAGTTGGGGTCAGATTCACCAGCTGTGTTCCCTCCCAACCTCTTGCCTACCCCCAACCTATTTGCTGCAGTGCCAGAGTGAGAAACAAAGAAGGTCCTGATGCTGTGCAAGCACTGCTCAGAAGTAGCTAAAACATGGGTGTGTTATCAACATCCTTTTGGTCACAAATCTAAAGCACAGCAGAGTTTGGAATGCTATGAAGAAACTTAACTCCATCCGAAGCTGTCACCCAGCAGTAAGCTGTCGTACACTGAAACCACAGTGGCAACAGCTGGGTTTGAGACAACAGGTCTCACTAGAGCACTTTTTTGTGTGTGTATGTGTAAGTGTAGGCAGAGGTTTTTTGTCTTCCCGTTACTGATGTAGTCAGTACCATCAGAACTCTGGTGCCTTACTGGCCTTTGCCACAATGTGGTTGCCACCCTGTTTGGGGTCTCCACCTGTAAACATCTTTGCTGTTGTATATGCAGCCAGCTACAATGGTGGTGAAAAGCCTGGGGGTTCTTTGTGAAATAACCACAGGCAAATTTTTGCTTGTGTTTTTGAAGGAGGATACTTTTAACCTGTTGTAACTGGACAGATAAGGGATTTAAATAATACTTTTAAAATAATAACAATAACAACCTTGTTGACATGAGAGCACCTTGGGATGGGAATGGGTCCTGAAAGGGTCTCGAAGAAAGTCATCTCCTGATGTGAGACTCAGCTTGCTCCCTTTTCCTTGCTGTCACATCCTCCAAGGTCTTCATCACAAAACAAATCAGACAAGGCTGAGAAAAGGTTAGTTTCATATGTGCATGGACAAAGGGGGGTGGGGAGGGAGCAGTGAGAGTTTTTTTGAGAGAAAATCTTTTTCTATGCCTCTTTCCTAGTCCACAGTGGCAAACAGGCAGAACTTCTATACTGCTTCCTTCCCTTTTCCCCTCTTCCTTCTCTGCCCATCCTGGTTCACATTTTGCACTCTGCTCTGTGCTGCTCCCATACTGCAGGTCAGATGAGCACCCATTAATCCTGGGCAGATTCTAAAAATAAGAACTGAAAGAAAAAATATCAGAACAGTGTGAATCAAACTGCAATCATCTTTCTGTTCTCTTAATGGGGGAAAATAAAAGAGGAAATCAGTGGAGACACTCTCACTTCTTCTCTTTCCAAGACAAAATTATTCTGGCATTTGCAGCAGTTTTCCCTTGATATAGGTTTTCTAATTTATACACTTAAAAGACACTTTAAAATTTAGGTGCATTAGCTCAAAATGCTTATGCAGACCATTCACCCACTTCTCTCTGCTTGTGAATAGAGCTACCATAAGCAGCCTGATGAAGGAGGAATGTAGCTTGAAATCACGCTATTGAATTTACATGGTGCTTTCATGTGTTACTCCAAACTAAGCATAGACCCATCCTCTGGGGGGTTTAGCTATAGAGTAAGCAGTATGTTTACTGTGTGTAGCTGCTGCCTTTAGCTGTTAATTTCAAAGCTTCCTTTAACTCATTTTAAGCATAAAAAAAAATCCTTTATGCAGCTTTGAGTCTGACTTGCTCTTTGGTTTATGAGCATAAAACCTGCAGGCCTTCCTTCTAAAGTTAGCTATACATAAGCTTCTTTCTTTTAGATTACAAATGAAGTTTGGATGTTGATGGGAAAAGAAAAAAACACAGAAGGACCTTTTCTCACAACTGCTCTTCCTGTTCTGCATTTTTCTAGGGCATCTTTTTCTTAAAGTAATAAAAGCCCTGAGACAGTACAAGGCATAACTCAGTTACTGCAACTTTAAGAGATTGCAGGGTGAGCCTCTGCTTTAATTGCTTCTTGTGTTTTGTTCTGGTTTGGTTTTGCTGAAAGGGATGTATCACAGAGAGTGGAAGAGAATTCACTGTGTTTTGAAAAAGATGAAGCCATGACATTCACAGATTCAGCTGGCAAAGAAGCCACAGAAAACCAAAAGGGTGGCGACGTGTCCCTTTGGGGGCAGTTTGGAGGGTTTGTCTTCTCTTTTTGGACTGGGGAGCTTTCGATTATGGCTGCTCAAATGGCCACATTGTGCTAATGCAGCTTCCTGTGGCCTTGCCAGGTGACCTCTTCACCAGCCAGTCCCACCACCACAACTGTCCCTCAACCAACCACATACAGACACGGTTATTGTCCCTCCTGCCCAGCTGGAGTGCTGACTTCCTTTTTCTTCTCTAGTTTGTAAAATACAGGTCATATAGCTATATTGTTAATAAATAGATCATCTGAGTTGCAATAAATCTCTTGCCAGAGTGGGATCATATGCTCTCACAAGCAGGGTGATGGGTCTGTTTGTCAAGACATTCATCGCTCTTTCTTCCTAGCATTGAGTGGCCACCCGCCCTGCCCCATGGACAGCTGTGCTCACAGCCTCTGGCAGAAACCAAGTCTGGTTGTAGCTCACTGAAATCCTTCAACATGTGCCTTCTCTTCACCAGTCCTGACCCCTGAGGCTGGCTGAAATTAAACAGCAAGATGAAGCCCAAACCTTCCATCTTTCATAACTGACTCTTAGTTCAGGTCCCAAAGAGGAAAAAGAGGGAAGGCAAGCACAGGTCTGTACTTCGCTGATATGTGTTACAACTTAAATCTTGTCTGTAGTGCCAGGAAGCTGTCATTTCCAGGACTGCGTCCCCAGTCACTTGGTAACAGGGAGAAACAGCAGGGCAGAATATGGCACTTCAAAGCTCCTTGCAGGATCTGCTCTTCTCATGGGAGCAGGAGCTGCTCCTTTTCCTGAACTGCTTCTGCCACCATTGTAGAAGATTTCCAAAGCAACTGTATGCTGACAAGAAACAATAGTAGGAGCACTCCAGCACTGTAAAATACATTTTCTTTGAACCAGAGCACTATGGCAGCAGGAACTCATCTAAGACTGCTCTTCCTACTCCTCCAGCCATAGATGTCCATTGACACTGGGCAGTAGCCTGATTTTTGACTGCTGCAGATGAACAATTAAACAGCTGGGATTTTTATGGTCAGGCTGCTAAAGCAGATTCTGGGAGTGAAGCATTAATGGACTCCCTTAAAGAATCAAATTAATGCAGCCCAGGAATTTTTCAGTGCTCTTTTGAAACATACTTGACTTGAAGTTTTGCCCTGGTGTTTCTGGCTTTTTGTTCAGAAATATCACATAGTGTATGTGAGATTTTCTGCATATCTTTAACAGTCAGAGGACATCCAGTGGTAGTACTGCATCTGATTTACATTTTTTAATGCTATCTGACGGGTGTGGTACACTCATAGATTTGCAAGAATTCTACACAAATCTCCAGCTTCATTCAAGGCTGAACCGGGTTATCATATCACAATAAATTTATGTTCTTTCTAGATTAGGCATTAGTATAAAAATGATATCTTTATATACTAGCCTGCAACCCACAAGCCTGAGAAATAACTAATAACACCCAAAAGTTTGAATTATTTTAAAGTATTTGTTGTATTTCCCTGACCTGCTTTATGATTCCTAAAAATTGTGGAATCACTGGTTAAGCTGGAAGGAAGACAGTCCTCTAAAAGGTAGCAGAGTTAATAGATAAAAACAAAAATAATTCAATAAGTGTTGCAATTTTATTCCATCTGTTTCATTTGAGTTGGCTCGAAACTGACACAGTATTAATTCTGAAAATGCAAAATGCTCCCATCAGCATAGATGAGTCAGAGAGAGGTCAGCAAGCAGACAGCATGAGAATTACTGACCTATATAGGACTAGTTTTAAGTGCCTATTTGTTGCCCAACTTGGAATGCCTTCCTAGCGACTTGTAATATTCAAAGTGGGTGAGTGAACCTTCTTGGAAAATTATGGGGTTTAATGTGTCTCAGGCTTGTGTTTCAAAATACATACTCCATCAGTTTCTCTCTAGGGACCTACTAATAGTGGCATGGAAAGTAAGACATTTCAACTTCAGGGTAAATTTCTGTGTTGATTATTATCCCTATCCAGCCTGCAGGAGGAATTCCACAGAAAACTAAAATCTCTTTTAAAATTCTTGTAGTTCTTTCTCTTGGAAAGCCTTTTCTATCCTTCTTGCATCTTCACAGTAACTCAGAATGTTGCATTTTGAATATAAAATCCTACTGTAGCTCATAAAATTTGGGTTATTTGATGTCACAGACTGATAGTTCTATGGTGCTTTCAGCAAAACATAAAACACCAAAAAGATGTCCCTTAGAGAATCTATTTTTCACAGCCATGCTGGATGCATCCCTGGGTGTGATTAATAAGCATGTTCACCGCAAAGACTGAATAAAAGCCAAGGATTTTGTGCTTCTGATTCTCTTTTAACATAACTATTTCTTAACTCAGCCTCCCTGCTGATGCTTTCCAGACAAGATTTGTAGGATTTGGTCAGAAAAAGACAGTTGATGGTTACCAGTCATCCAGCCTTTCCCTTTCATGTCTTTCACTGAAAGAAGCTGTCTTAAAAATATCCCATCGAATTTCATTCCGGAGAAATCCAAGAGGAAGGAGAATGCACCCTACTGGGTCTGAACCTGCTCCACATCTCTTCAGCAGATTGGACCCCTCTCCCATGCTGGTTCCCTTTCCTGTGCAAGGAGTTCGAGAACAGAGGCTATGGCATGGATGGAAAGGTGCAGAATAGACAGATTTTTCCCTGTATCTCCCTGTACCCCTCAAACATTTTAGGGCCTATCTTCTCTTACAACTCTAAAAAAAGCAGGTTCTGAAAAGGCACCATAATTCAGCTGTGGGTTGTACAATCATAGAATCATAGAATCATGGCATTTTAAGGGACTGGAATGGACCTTAAAGATTACCTAGTCCCAATCCCCCCTGCCATGGGCAGGGACACCTCCCAATAGACCAGGTTGCTCAAGACCTTATGCAGCCTGGGTTTGAACACTGCCAGGGTTGGGGCACCACAGCCTCGCTGTGCAACCTGTTCTAATGTATAACCACCCTCACACTGAAAAATTTCTTCTTCGTATGTAACCTAAATTTCCCCTCTTTCAATTTGTACTCATTACTCCTTGTCCTATCACTACAGTTCCTGACGAAGAGTCCCTCTCTGGCTTTCCTGTAGAACCCCTTCAGATACTGGAAGGTTGCCGTGAGGTCTCCACACAACCTTCTCTTCTCCAGGCTGAACAGCCCCAACTTTCTCAGCCTGTCTTCGTAGGGGAGGTGCTCCAGTCCTCTTATTAACTTCATAGCCCTCCTCTGGACTTGCTCCAACAGTTCCATGTCCTTCTTATGTACTGTACACAGTACTCCAGGTGAGGTCTCACAAGAGCAGAGTAGAAGGGGAGAATCACCTCCCTCAACCTGCTGGCCACGCTCCTGATGCAGTCCAGGATTCTCATGGCTTTCTGGGCTGTGAGCGCACATTGACAGCTCATGTTGAATTTTGCATTAACCATCACCCCTAAGTCTTTCTTCACAGGACTATTCTCAGTCACATCTCTGCCCAATCTGTAGGTGTGTATCTGGGCTTGCCCTGACTCAGGTGTAGGATCTTGCACTTGGTCTTGTTGAACTTCATGAGGTTCATACAATCCCACCTCCCAAGCCTGCCAAGGTCTCTGGATGGCATCCCTTCCCTCCAGTGTATCAGCTGCACTACGCAGCTTGGTGTCCTGATGCTCTGAAGGAGTGAATTTGCTCCAGTCTTCCTCTCATCCATATGCTTACAGATGCAGAAGCTACACTAAGTAGAGGTTAATCAGTACTTTTTGCTTTTCAAATATTACATGTTATAGCTTTTAAAATAGAAGTATTAAAAAAAAGAATTTTCCTGGTATTCCTTGATGTTTCCTGGGATTTGATTAACTAGCAGTGGACTGCTTTTGTTTCTGTAAATGAAGTGGATGCCTGGCTTTGTTGAATGTTTCAGTTTTGGCTTCCATTTTGTATCAAGAACCAACAGAAAAACCGAAGGACGTTGATTTACAATAATAAGAATGTTAATACATCTCCTTAGCCTTACTTAAAAGTAATTAATTATTATATAAATAATTAATAATGATATAATGAATTTTATATCTTTGTCAACTAATATTTTGACCATGTAGGAGGAAACTACTATTCTGGTTAAACTCGTGTTGGATTGCTTGCAATGTAAATGTTGGAGTCCAAGAAATATAGCAAGGGCAAGAAAGGAGACAAATAACATAATGTTTATTTTCATTTGTCACTAAGGAAGTCTCAAAAAACATGTAAGGGGTTTTTTTATGTTTTCATGAAAACACATGTTTTATATTGCCCATAAAAACACAACTTTAGAATAAACAAATTGAGCTTGCTTACATTAGAAAAGTTCATTTTAATTAGACCAGTTACATACCTTTTTGCAATCCCAGTGTCAAATTATGATAATTCTACATGACCCATAACTCACACATCTGAGAAATGCTGCCTTTCTTAATGAAAACGGAATAAAAACTTTTTCCTTTACTGTAAGATGCACAGCATGTTGGATGAACAACGTTGTGTGCTCATCTCTGGAGAGTTTAGTGTAAAACAACTCCAGATTTTGTTTGGTGATCTCAGAGCTCGCTGAATAACTTTGACCTTCCACAGCTCCAAATGCTGACATGCAGGGAGATGAGACTTTTGGATATTAAAAGCCTGCTCTGTGATACTGAAGGAGATTAGTTTTTGGAATCCATTCATTAACACAAAGGCCAATGCTGAATGGAGGTTATATTTATTGTCTATGAAACCCCTGAGTAAGCTGAAATCACTTTAGGCATGTACGTGCATACATGTATTCTCTCACATTTAGCCAACTCCCCATGATACTGTTTCTTTGAGCCAGGAACAGGCAACTTTCAGAGACTTGGCTTGAAAAGATGTGTGCATGTAACACCCTCTGTCACATTTTGCAAGAGGCTACAATCAAGCAGTCTTAATACTTGGATTGTCTAGACACTGTGACAGTGGGAGGGGACAAGTGAAAGAAAAAGCCCATTTTGTCAGTTGTTCTCTTTGCATCAAATTCTCCTTCCCTGTGTGCTGCCGTTGCTAGCAAAAAGCTAAAGCAAGCAAAAACCGAACAAAAATCAAGAAACTGATAATTCACTGGTTTACTATACGTATCATTCCTAGTAAAAAAACACAAACCATTGTTTTTGAAACTACAGTACATATGTATACCATTTCCTTGTTTATTCACTTTTTTCAGAATTAATACTTTGAGCAATTTTAGTTTTGCAGCTGATTTGTCATTTTAACTTTTTCCTCATCAATATGTAAAGGAGGTGTGTAGGGCTGTCTTGTCAGCTGAATCTTAGTGAACAAGGGAGCAACAAGAAAACTCCTTTCCCTCCCACTGCTCTCCCAGATATCATGTTTCCTATCTCTTTTTTTCTTTCTTTTGTACTTTTTTCTAAGGAAGCACATGGGGAAAAATAAGAGAAGAAACAGAGCTGGGAGGGGAAAGGGAGGAGGTGATAGAATTTCACAGGGACATAAGCCTGCAAGCCATCAAAGAGGCTGTGAGATTCTTCACTGCTTTAAGGTGAAGCATGTTGCAGCACTTGCAGCTTTTAACCAGTCTGATTTAATGGCTCACTCTTCCCTGTTCGGATAGTCAGCATCTCTTTCTGCCTTTCCTTTTGAGCTGGGATTTCTCTCATGGTATCTCCCATGCAGCATTTGCTCTTTGCCCATGTTTTGCTCTCTGCACACCACAGCCATGCTTTCACAGAGGGTCCCAGCCTCACCTTTCCTGCCCAAAGCCTCCTGGACACTGCCTATGCTATAGCAGTGAGATGAGCCGCCACCACACTGGGTTCTTGCCTTCCATATGGTCCTGCTTCACTTCTTGGCACTGCCCGTGAGACTCCTTGGTTCTGAGAGGAACCAGGAAAACTTCACCTCTGTGTGACACCTCCAAACAAAGGGTTTCCAGAGCCAGACAATCCTGCTGTTGAAATTGTAAACGCAGTAGACGTTATCTCCACAAACAGTTTTTCACAGCTGATATGAAGCCAGCTGGGCCACCTCTGCACCTGTTGTGGTCCCTGTGGGCTTACCTGGAGTCACTACTGGTGCTGGGCATGCACAGTACTCTGCACCTCCAGTTCCAACTCAGCTTCCAGGGCGATCAGAGGCTGGAGGTCCACACAGCTGCCACAGCAGTAGCAGCAGCAGTGTGTTTTGCAGCCTCTAGGCTGCAAAACCCTTTCCCTTGTCCTGTTGCTTTAGTTTCTTGAGGGATACCCACATGTGCCACCTCTTGCTGCAAGTGCAGACTCAGGAGTCCATTTTCCTGTTCTTCTGGAAAAACTTAAACATTTTGGTGAGGGAACCCTGCTGAGTGGATATGGTGTCTTCAAGGTAAAAAAAAAATGTAAAAAGAGCACTTTTAAGTTAGAGGAAGAGAAGGTAGACTCATGCTAACTGCAGACAATACAGCTAAGGGAAATGCAATAAAATTTCAGAATCACAGAATCATTTAGGTGGGAAAAGACCTCTGAGATCATCGCATCCAACCGTTGACTGATCACCACCTTGTCAGCTACACCATGGCACTAAGTGCCATGTCCAGTCATTTCTTGAACACCTGATGTCCAGTCTGAACCTCCCCTGCCACAGCTTAAGACTATGTCCTCTCATCCCATCACTAGTTGCCTGGGAGAAGAGGCCAACCCCCACCTGGCTACAACCTCCTTTCAGGTAGTTGTAGAGGGTGATAAGGTCACCCCTGAGCCTCCTTTTCTCCAGGCTAAACAACCCCAGCTCCCTCAGCCTCTCCTCATAGGACTTAAGGTCCAGACCCCTCACCAGCTTTTTTGCTCTTCTCTGGACTTGCTCCAGCACTTCAATGTCTTTCTTGTTGTGAGGGGCCCGGAAACAGACATAGTACTTGAGGTGTGGCCTCACCAGGGCTAAATACAGGGGGACAATCACTGCCCTGGGCCTGCTGGCCTGATACAAGCCAGGAAGCCATTGGCCTTCTTGACCACCTGGGCTCACTGCTGGCTCATCTACAGCTGCCTGTTGACCAGCACCCCTAGGTCCTTTTCAACTGGAAATCTTTCCAGACACTCTTCTCCCAGCCATGGGGATGTTGTGGCTGGAGTGTAGGAGCTGGCACTTGGTGTTGTTGAACCTAATACCATTGGTCTCAGCCCATGAGTCCAGCCTGTTCACGTCCCTCTGCAGAGTCTTCCTACCCTCCAGTGGATCAACACTCCCACCCAACTTGGTTTTTTCTGCATATTTACTGAGGGTACACTCGATCCCCTCATCCAGATCGTCTGTAAAGATATTGAACAGGACTGGATCCAATAACGATCCCTAGGGGATGTCACTAGTGACCAGACATCAACTGTTTGCAACACCATTCACCACCACTCTCTGGACCTGGCCATCCAGTCAGTTTTTTACCCATTAAAGAGTGCACCTGTCCAGACTGTGGGATGCCAGCTTTGCCAGGAGAATGCCGTGGGAAACAGTATCAAAGGTTTTGCTGAAGTCCAGGTAGACAACATCCACAGCCTTTCCCTCCTCCACTAGGCAGGTCACCTGATCATAAAAGAAGATCAGGTTGGTCAGGCAGGACCTACCTCTCCTTAAACCCATGCTGGCTGGGCCTGATCCCTTGGTTGTCCTGTACATGCCATGTGACCACACTCAAGATGATCTGTTCCATAACCTTGCTGGGCACCAAGGTCAGGCTGACAGGCCTGTAGTTCCCTGGATCCTTCTTCCGTCCCTTCTTGTGGATGGGCTTCACATTGACCAAGCAAAATGGTGCTTGTTTTTCTGAACAGGCTTGTAGAATAACTGGAAGTGTCTGCAAATTTTAGAGAATACACTTCAACAGAAGTGTTCTGCTTTTTAATTAGGCAGGTTAGAGGTAGGAAGCAGGTATCCAGACTGTGGATTGTCACAAACAAGCAGGGAGCTGCTGCATAATTTTTCAAGCATTAGCACTCATGAAACATGTTTTTTCTGAACCCCATGAATTTGTCAAAACCAACTTCCTGTGTTAATGTTGGGGTAAGGCATAGAAAATAGCCAGCCTGGCAGCTACAGAAAAATTAGGAAATTTAAAAAAAGTAGGCTTTTTATTTACCCTAAGTGACAGATATGGGCTGAATTCTTAAAGAGAAATATGGGGTAGAAAAAGTGCACTTCACTACACTTTTTTTTTTCTGTTCTCTGCATTTTCTCCCTGTCTATTTATATCTTCTGGAAAAAGTATGTCTAGTAAGTCTAGTATTTTAAAGATTTTTCTTTTGTTACTGCTCTTCCAGCCTCAGTGTTTAGAGCATGTTGTTTTTGCGCCAGGTTACATCTGAAGAGTCACTATACTGGTTCAGACTGAGGATGCACCCAGACAAATATCTGATTCCCTAGATTAATCACACCCAGCTTCAGAAACTCGGATTTTGTGCCTAGAATCAACTTGAGTCAATAGCAAAGAGTTCAGTAACCCCAGCACATGGCTTATAAAATGTTAGAGCTAGCAGATGAAAGGCAACACCAGGTAACAGGACTAACCTCCTTTCAGGACTGCTTCTAAGATGTGGCGAATCACCCTCTGTCTCCTGTGTAGAGAGAGACAGGACCTAAAATTAAGAGAGATTGACCCAGGCTCTGGTAATGCCCCATGAGCATGCAGGACAAGAGGTTATAAGCATTAAAAAACTTAGAGCAACCTTTTCAAACACTCTTGTTTTTGTCCTTTCTGGGATCCAGACTTTGAGATGCTCTTCATTTGACATGTTAGTTCTTCTGGGACTTTCTCTAGTTTCTTAATGTGTGTACCTTTGGCAGCCCCACCTTCTGCTATCAGCAGGTTCTAGCCTTCAGTTTGTTACTGCATAACAGGGTGCTTCCTTTTGTTTTAGTTCTGTCCTCTGATAGCTCCCTACTACTTTCCTGTCCTGTAATAACTATTGGCGCACTGCTTTTCTGCTTGCCATGCAGAGCTCCAGCAATGGAAGAAGATAGTATTGTCTTTAGGTGAAGTCTGCTCTTGGGTAGTTGGCAAGGTCAAATATGAACCATGAGCCAAGTGCCTCATTCTGTGTTGTAGGGGGCAGACCTCAAGCTGCACTTTTTTGGCTGAGTCCTTTGCCTGTCAGTCATACCTTCCTGATGAAGAGTGAGCAAGAGGGATTTCATCCTCTTTTGCCCACCGTGCAAGCTATTGCCTGGCAGGGCTTGGCAGAGATCTGCCACTACCCTAAGAGCAGGCAGGACCCTCTTCCCCAGGTGTCAATGGGAAATTACCAAGAGGGAGATTTTGTGTGAGCTTTTTTCCAACATGTTGCTGTTTATATTCAAACCACTGCAGGGTTTTTTCAAAGTACTTAACTTTGGAGCAGTGAACTTAATTTGAGCCTCATCATATGTGTGTTTGGGGGAGATCTGGTGAGCATCAACATATAAACACCTGTCCTTCCCTTCCTCTCCTAGGATTTTAGATAATGGGCTGTGTGCAATGTAAGGATAAAGAAGCAACAAAACTGACTGACGAGAGGGATGGCAGTTTAACTCAAAGCTCAGGCTACCGCTATGGGACAGATCCCACTCCGCAGCACTATCCTAGCTTTGGTGTGACTTCAATCCCAAACTACAACAACTTCCATGCCACAGGAGGCCAAGGACTGACTGTGTTTGGTGGAGTCAATTCTTCCTCTCATACAGGGACCCTGCGTACAAGAGGAGGAACAGGTGAGTTTGAAAGTCTTACTTCAGTCCTCTTAGTGAGTGTCAATCATGTGCCTACAGCAGAGGGATGACTGTCTCAGCATGCTGCTTTTGGGGAGAGTTATTTCATGAAACAGTGTAAAGAATTGAAGTAGGGTGGAGTTGAGTCTTCATCCTTACCTTTGCTAATTTGCAGGTGCTAGTTCACTTGGGAGGTGAGAAATTATGTGTACTTACCCAGTTTGGCTAACTGCCTCATCGCTCTAGCAGGGAATGGAAAGTATGGGCTGAGCCACCTCAAATTGTTAACAGGAAATACTTGGCATGGCTATGTCTACACTCTCTCCTCAACCCCTCTTTGCCCGTTTGCGATTCTGTGACTGTACAGAGTGAAGGAGGTGGAGTGCCTGCTGGCTGCGTAAGACAAGATGATTGTTCAAAAAGTAGGAGGATTTGGTTTATTTTGCTCCTCTGCAACCTGAGTAGCTTACATGTGGCTTAGCCACCTCATCTCTCCAGGTTCCTTTCTCTCCTGCTTTTTGTGATAGAGTATAACACACCTATCTTTTTCTTAGGTGTAACTCTTTTTGTGGCACTTTATGACTATGAAGCAAGAACAGAAGATGACTTGAGTTTTCACAAAGGAGAAAAATTCCAGATACTTAACAGCTCGTAAGTTTTAGGCTGGGAAATTAATACTTTCAAACCTATAATGTTTAAAATTATGTTTGCTTATGTTATTTTTAAAATCTGATGTTGGATATTCAATATATGGAGGGGTTTTACTCTATGCTTACTTACTTGTCCTTGCATTTAGTGCACTTTTGTAAAGTGCTTTATTTTTAGGGGAAAAAAACAACTTCAACCACATGCAGCTTTACTTCAAAAATAAGTGTGAGATTGTGTGATTCACTGCTTACATTTTACAGTAACCCCACATTCAGAACTGAGACTACCAGCTCTGTACTTTACCAGTAGCCACAGAAGTTCTGCAAGGCATGTACTAACACTTTTTGCAATCTGATGCGAGTATCTCCACATAGAAATGAGCTAAAAACTGATTCACAAAAGAGGCATTATCCAGACTAGCGTGCCAGGTTTAAAAGCATTTTTTTTTCCTCTTAAAGGTAGGTCGTGCAGTCAGAACATGTTAGGAAGTTCTGTTACCATTGCACAGTTGCATCTGACATGAAAACCACACTTCTATCCTGGAAATCATCAAGTTAAAATAATTTTATCAACTGCCCATAGAAAAAAATCCCTTAGCAACTTAAAAATAACATCTAAAATTCACTGTGCTACTGACCTATATCTGAACATCTTGTAATTCTTCGCTAAGAACATAAAGTGGCAGGCTCTGTGTTATGTTCAGTATTGCTATCATGAAGAAGTAAAAATTGGTTAACAACAATGTCACTTTCTAAAGGCTTTGTGATATTGGTCTCATTTTTTTTTCTCACACTGTGTGACAGTGAGGGAAATCCATCCCTGGTGCAACTCCTGTTAATTTTAATATAACAACTGCAGGGTTGGAGTTGGCTCAATGTGCATTGAAGTTAAAAAAAATCAGGTAATTCTGTGGAATATTTCATGAAGCTGAAGGGCTTTGATGTAGATGAAAGCACAGAAACTTCAGTTATGACTAGGGAGCAGGAGTTTAAAACCTTTCTACTTCTAAATCAGTGCTTGAAAACAAACCCTTTTTTAACCTATCATCCATTTTTGTTCACATTGCCTGCTGCTTTCCTAACCTTGTACAAACTATGCTATAACTTGAAACAAGAAGAAGTTTCACACATTATAAATACATATGCCAGTCGATGAAATCAGGGGATGCTCACAGGGGCTTGCAGGGCAATCATCCTTGAAGTCAGTGAGACAGAGAGATTCTCCTACATGTGGGTGGCTGCAGTACATGCATTTTGATGCAGGTAATTACTGCCTGGAAGAAGGTTTTCTAACAAAGGGAAAAAGACCAAACATCCACTGATTTTCCTGTAGGATTATAGAAGTTCAGTATCCATTGTAGTCAGCTCTGCATTTAAACATGGACCTAACCACACTCCTGAAGTAGTGACATCCAGGCTGGGGACCTCCAGAAGGCTGTGTTTCTCTAAGAATGCTTCCTCTCTTCACCTGCATCAGAAATTATACGAAAGCCCATTTTTTATGTGTCTGCCAATGATGTTTGCAAAGAGAAAGCATATATGTGCATAAAACTAGTTTGTCTGGAATTTTTGGAGGGGTTTGGATTTTTCTTTAGCGCTCAAGAAATTTGATTTGTGCTTTGAAGTAAACATTCAGGGCAGCAATACCTGAAATGGCATACAGGGGGTATCCCCATGATTTGAAGTCAGAAATTATACTAAAGGCAGTCTGGGGGGAAAAGGTACTTGCAGAGTGGTTCAGAGCAGAGTCTAACTTTGGGGCTCCAAAACACTCAGCCATGCCCAGCATCCCCACCGCCACTCCCACACACCCTGTCTAGCCCCATTTACTAATTTCCTCCTACCTCAGCTGCATGTCTAAAATTAAGAGCTGTGAAAAAAGCCTGCATTCCTCCTTTCTGGCAATGCTTTGAGAGATTTAAGCTTCTCTATCAAAGCGGAGGGGGTTGTTGCTGATTTTGTGATCATCTACGGGGCTGCTTTTTCCCTCCCTAGATACGACAAAATACCTCCATCTAGTGGACTCTCTGTGCAGTAAGGAGAAGAAATGGAATGGTACCATTTATCAACCACAGTATAGCATATTGTCTCAGAAATATTCTACAGCAGCATATGGGGGAAGGGTTAGCACTTCAGCTGGTAAAATTAGGGATGCAAACAGATAGGGCTATTTATCTGCCATAGTAATGCATACAAGGTGTATTAAAATAGTGTCAACTGCCATCCTCTACAAAAGCTATTTATTCTTCACATTTTTTGAACTGTAAAATTGGAAGCAGCTCCTTTTTGACTAATCACAGCTGGTTTTTAGTTGTTTTCCTTAGAGTTCATGCTCCTTCAAACTGTTAAAGAAAGTGGAGTTGAAAATTTAAAGTAAGAACCTACCTTGTCACAACCTTTCTTGCCAGTAATAGCTTAGACAGTGTGTTTTCTGTAACTGCTTGCTTCCAGAAGAGGCTGGATTCTCCAGCCACATTTGATAATAGTGTTTTATTTAGTGAACAAAATTCTGGTTTACAGAGAGGGGAACTGTGAAGGAGTTTCTAAGCAGTCCAGAAATAGAAAAGAAAATGCTTATTATTAGCGGTAGGAGTTAAATATTGGTGAATCTGGTGCTGAGAATGAAAGACAAATTGCTAAGTCCCAAATCATTGCATCCCGTAAAAAGCTGAAAAATAAACTTCTCTTAAAGCTGCACATCTGTGCTGGTTTAAAGGTAAACCGGCAGGAGAAATGAACCCAAATCCAAAGAGATTATAGGTCAGAGTTACAATTTAATAAAAATAATATCATAAATACAATTATATGGACAAACAATTGGTTTTAACCCACAAACCCCAGATGTAGAACCCAGCACCCTGGGGCACGAACAGAGTGGTGTTCATTGGCCCCCGTGCTGAGCCCCCTTTGTCCCCCTGAGTCCAGAGTAAAAGGAGAGGGAAAACCTGATGGTGAGAGTGCTGGTCGCAATCTGGTCAAGAGCGGTGATCACAGTCCGGTCGAGAGTGCTGTCGCAGTCTGGTTGAGGGTGGTGATCGCAGTCTGGTTGAAAGTGGTGGTCACAGTCCAGTCGAGAGTGGTGGTTGCAGTCTGGTCGAGGTTCTGGTCCTCCTCTGGATCCAACGAATGGTACCAGAAGTCCCCCGACCCCAAGATTATATACACTCATGTTCAGGCAGTAGTGCCCAGTATCCCCCCCAGGGCAGGGAGTTCCACAATGGGTGATTTTAAGTCATGGGGTGTGAGGACAGGAGCATCCTCCTATCTCACAGGCCTCTTAAAACCCAGCTTATAGCCTGCGGGGTGGGGGGGGGGGCAGGTGTGCTCTGGGCAGCTGCTGCAAGTGGTCTATTGTTAACAGTTTCTGGGAAATGGCATGGAGGGTGTAGAATACACCGTTTGGGTTACACCCACACAGTGATGAACTGGTCCCAGCTGTTCTAACTAGGACAACATCCTACAGCAGCACACATTTTCTGAAAGGCAGTAGCAGGTCCCACTGTGCACACCAATGTAAGACAAAAATTCATGCTAAGCCTATGGAACGCTGCCTTAAAATGCTCCTGCATGAACCTCTTCACATTTAAATGTTGTGGGTCCCTTCCAACTCGGAACATTCTGTGATTCTATAATATTTTTTGTAAGTATTTGAAAAAGCAGCCTAGTCCTTTGCTACTTCAGATACCTCCTCCAGGTAGCTAGCAGTGGGAATCAAGACAATGAAGCATGCTCCTTAAGGGCCATCTAAAATGCCATGTTGATAGATGGCTTTTTGATATCTTTGGGTTTCAGGTTAATTATGCTCATAGAAGTTTAAAATTAGCAGTGAATGTGCTGTGACATAGTGTCGTGGTTTACCTCCAGGCAGCAATTCAGCCCCACCCAGCAACTCAGCCCCACCTAGCCACTCTCTTGCTCCCTCTCATGATGGGATCATGGAGAGAATTAGAACAGTAGAAGTGAGGAAGCTCATGGGTTGAGATAAAGGCAGTTTACTAGGTAAAGCAAAAGTCACGCTCACAAGCAAAGCAAACAAGAAATTCATTCACTGCTTCCCAACAGCAGACAGGCGTTTAGCCATTCTCCAGGAAAGCAGGGCTCCATCACTCGTGATGGTGATTTGGGAAGACAAGCACCATCATTCCGAATATCCCCGCCTCTTCCTTCTTCTTTTCCCAGCTTTATATGCTGAGTAGGACACCATATGGTATGAAATATTCCTATCATCAGTTGGGGTCAGGTGGCCCGGCTGTGCCCCCTCCTAACCCCTTGTGCACTCCCAGCCTCCTCGCTGATGCGGTGGGGTGAGAGACAGGAGGCCTTGATGCTGTGTAAATTCTGCTCAGCAGTAACTAAAACATCCCTGCGTTATCAACAGTGTTTCCAGCACAAATCCAAACCATAGTCCCGTACCAGCTACTGTGAAGAAAATTAACTCTATCCCAGCCAAAACCAGCACACAGTATTCATCTTGGCAATTTTCCTATAAGCTCTCTCAAGGGTCTCTATTAGAATAATTGCCATGGAGACAGTTTTCAATATTCTAGTCCAAATCCAGCCTGCACAAACCTGATTTTACTGGGCTGTTACGCCTCTTTATGCCATTATGGTACATTTGGAAGGCTACACTACTAATCACTGCTGAAATAATTACAGGTATAAAGAAATATGTTTATTATTTGGGTTTAGATGTGAACAGCAGTCTTGGAAGCATGCTGGTGATAAAGAGATGAGATGCTGTGGCTTCTTATATCACACAGTTAACAAAGTCAGATCATTGTCTTTACAGCTGTGTCTCACTCTCACTTCTCCTCACCTCTGTTTCTGCAGGGAAGGAGACTGGTGGGAGGCCCGTTCCTTGACAACAGGAGAAACTGGTTACATTCCCAGTAACTATGTGGCTCCAGTTGATTCCATCCAAGCAGAGGAGTATGTTTTCTTTTTTGTTGTAAAGACCCATTAGTGCTGTATAAGTAGGTGTGAGGAGTTGGTTTTGATTGATTGCAGTGATTTTTCAGATTACTTACATTATGTTTATTCAAGTTCTTAACCGCAATGATAAATAATTAGGTAATTAGTAACAAAAGAAGCACAAGCTCAGTGCTTTTTCAGTGTCAAAACAAAGGAAGAAAACCTAAAGGAACATAGGTCTGCTTCCTTTTTTCAGGTGTCGACTAATTTCAAGCTTTAACCAAAAGGTGCCTTTGCTTTTCCTGAACCAACTTGTAAAAATATTTTGAGTCAATTAGTGTGCAGGTCAGCTGCATGTCTATTAAAGAGGGCACATTGCATCAACAAATACAAATCCTACGATAGTAGGATGCCTACAACACATGCAGCAGGCAGCATAATGAGGACATATCTATGCAAAGAAAATGAGTGATGTGTGTATCCATATTATTTCCAAAATAAGAGATACAGTGGAGGAGCTTATACAGCTGAGCAGGCGCTGGTGTAGTCTGCACTTCAGGTTCATTGTGAAACAAAAAAACCTATTTGCTGCAGGAAGGAAAAAAGGCAGTAACTCTGAAAGCCTCATAGAGAACCACAGTAAAGTGGTTACATCTAGTCCTTCTGCTGAGGTTTTAGAGCTGTGCTTCAACAAAAATATTGACTACTGATACACCACTCTATAAGTCAAATATGTAGCTTATAGCAACATCTGTAAAAATACTGCTCTTCAGCAGCCACACAGTTTTCTGCCCTTTTCCTTGTCTATTCCTTCCACCCACCAAGTCTTGGTTTCTTTTTGTCCAAGTCTTGCCTTTTTCGTAGGATACCAAGCAAGCATTCTCAGCAACTACTGATTACAGGCTTAATGCAAAGTGCTTCTGCATAACATATGCAACATTTACTACGCAGTTTGTCACATTGGCTTTCCACCATGATAAAAGAGACATAGTATGACAAAAATGGTGGACTATACTTGAGTAACCATAGTTTCCACAAATAATCCTCCTTGTTTGAGATCTGTGACACTAATTAATAATGCTATGTAGTGTTTGTCTTACTATTTCTGATGCTTCCCTAAGGTGGTACTTTGGCAAACTTGGCCGAAAAGATGCTGAGAGGCAGCTGCTGTCATTTGGAAACCCCAGAGGTACCTTCCTGATCCGGGAAAGCGAAACTACCAAAGGTAGGCTGGCCAAAGGTATTCTGATAACAAATGAGACAATAAACAAGAAAAATTGTGCTAAGTGTGTGACGTACCATTTTCAGTGGTATGAAGGTAGGGATGAGAATCATCTTGCATGTATTTGTGGATGTCTGGATATCTTAAGTCTTAGAATGAGTGTTTAAAGCAAAGAACAACCCAAGTGCAACCTCTGTCATGCTCAACCCATGGTATCTGCAATGCAAGTCACACAGTGTGATCCTTTGAAATTCTGTATCCTTGGCTGATGGGGGAAGAAAAGGAAAAAAAATTATGTAGCAGTTTTAAATTCACATATTAATGGGGAAAAAACTTGAATATATTTCTAATTAATATATTCATAAAGTGTTCAACTATATTTATTCTGTTGAAGTCAAGTGGAAGGATGTATTCTCCTCCTTCCCTCTAAAAATATTGAAAGAGTTCCAGTTTTCTTGATGGGTGCTATTTTTGCTTTTACATTTTGTTCACAAGGCCTGTCAACATCATCTTCAAAAATTTCACATATATGAAAAGATCTCTCTAACTCATACAACTATTGAGGAGAAAACTGCAACTAAGTATAAACAAACCTGGCCATTTCTCAATTAATCAGCAATCCAAAACAAAAGCTGTGGGAGGCATAAGTCACTAGAATTAATTCCATGTAAGTTCTGAAGTCTAATGATGGTTCATGTGCTTAAAGCACTGACTTGTCAGTGCTTTGATCAGAGCACACTGTCAGCTAGACTTAGCATGCAAAGTGCTGGCGTCATGGCTAGTTAAGGGGTTTAAAGGAGAGAAGCAGTACTTCTCACCCCCTCTACCCGACCTATCTTCAGATGCTGCATTCTGTCATCTAAAATTGTAAGTTTTACATTTTTGACTCTTGTAGTCACTGGATTCTTCCTTTGCTGCCTATAACTCTGAAGACTGTTTCTGATACAAAATCTGAATAGACAGGCTGTTGTTCCAGACAGCCAATTTCTTGTCACCGCACAACTTAATCATGCTTCACAGAGCAGTGAGGCACTCTCACCAGGAGCAAGACAGGCTCTAACTTGCTCTTTTTCTGCAAATAGCCTCCACCTGTTTTTTTTCACCAACAGTTGCTATGATGTGTGTGAGGAACAAGACTTCATTCCACTCTGTGCCAAGTTTAAAAACTTGCTCATATATGCAGCCATGGATCCTAAAAACAAATACAACACTGTTTCTCTAAACCACATTATCAGTTTAGTCTGGTTTTCCCATTTTTTATACTGTGATAGGGGATATATTTTGCAGGGCTGTTTACTTAGCTAAATCAGGGCTTTTTTCCGTGTTCTCGTGAGACACAAAAGCATTGGGGAAATGGAGTAATTCATCATGGATGGACTCAGAGCAGCAAGCTTCATTTCTCTCCATTTGAACTTAAGGCTTTCTACATCTTCAGGCTAAGTTTTCTTCAAAGCCGTTTGAAAGAACCAAACATGCATGGTTTTTGTCAAAAATGCCTATTTCCTTTCTCATCCTTGTTGTGTTTCAGTGTGTTCTTAGAAGAAAACAGCAAGCTTGTTGTTCACGAGAGAGAAAAAAATTGGCTGCATGGCCTTAAATGGTGTGTTCTGCCTTTAGTCTTCTCGAAATGCTTTACTCCAGCTAGTCATCTTGGGCTTGAGGCAGGAATTGTTTTGTGACCTAGAATTGTCCCTTCTGCTTTAAATAATAGCAATAATAAAATTAATCAGGATCATGTTAAAAAGTATCATTGTAGATGATTTCAGTGTGAATTTAGCCTCCCTTGATCAGGGTTGCCTTCTCTTCTTACTTCCAAAATAAACAGATGGAGCTGGCTTTTCATTGTTTCAATGCCTGACTACCCAGGTACTTCATCAGCTCTTGTCTATATAACCCTTCACCTGGTTTCAATAGCCATTCTTCAAGGCTGTCTGATTTTAGGTTTGGGGTTTTTTTAAAATTCATTAGTATGATATATTGTAATGTCATATTTCTATCCCAAATTTTTATTATGTATATCTCTTATATTTGAATTTATCATCAGATAATAACACGTAGTATAAATAACCAACAGCCTAAATAAATGAATAATGAAATCCATCTTGGTTCTTGTTTTTGTCCGGATTTGAACTAATGCTTCAGTCCTGCAACTTGATCTGAGGTCAGCGGGGGTCCACAGAGGGCCACCCACGCAGCTGTGATTGCAGACCTGGAGCCACAGATTGTTTACATTTTCCTAAAGAATCTGAAAGAATGACCAGATAGGCAGGGAGTGTGACTAAAGAAAATACAGCTGCTGCCAGTGAATCAGAACTCACAAATGTGGACATGGAGAACACTGCTTGGAAAATTCTGAAAGGAAGCTGACAATGTACAACCCAGAGTGGTGGTACAAAGCATGCACAATATGTGCTTGCAAATCCCCAAGAAGCTTTGAACTCCTGGTTGAAAGAGAGTTGAGAGAACTCCTAGTTGAGGTGTACTGACTCAATAACAGTACTGACCTCAGAAAACTGTCCTAAAAAGAGTATTTTTCTACACTTAGAAGGCATAGAATCACAGAAAGGCTTGGGTTAGAAGGGACGTTAAAGATTATCTAGTTCCAACCCCACCAAAGTAAATAAATAGAAATAAAATATAAAAAAAAGTACCCCGCCGTCACTTCTTTAAGGGTGTCTCCCATTCGCTTAAACCAGAATCATCTGTTTAAGTGCTGGCTCTTTTCGTCCCAAATAGAAGGCAAACAATAGGGAATTTGAGAAGTCCTTGGAGTCAGGGTAAAGACATTTTACTCACCACAGCTCCCTCGGCAGTGAGCCACCCAACAGTGCAACCTATTGCAAGTTAATGTGGTCAAGGAAGCTTCTTCCAGAGGAGATATCCAGGAAAGACATCTTACGCAGGGCCACCTTTCACATTGTACATAACTGTCTGCTGGTAGTTTTTCTTTCCTGCACTTAGCTGACGTGGTTACTTGTGAAAGCAGCAGAGGCTCTGGAAGGAGGACCTTCCTGAGATCTCTGCAGCTGCCAGTTGCCTCTTTTCCTTTTAATGCCTGAATTCCCCTGAGTAAACACAGTATTTGCCTGAGCCATGAGTGAAGATTTGTCTTCTCCGCTGCCTTTGAAATGGCCATGATTTTGTTCAGAAGCTGCATTATGCTGTAAAAAGTTGCTTTGCTTTTGACACCATAGAGAACCAACATGTGTGCCAGTATACATAGAATAGGATTGTCCTTCAAGTAAGACACCTGAATGTGCAGTGCCCTCCGTAGGTGGCTTGAGCTCCTTTTATAGTCAGCAGAAAGCTGGGATTCTGTTCAAGTGCCCGTGCCCATGACTGCAGACACCACAGTGCCATAACACTCATAGAAACTAGGCTGGGATTCAGCTGCCCTAATAGCACCAGAAGCTTATGTGTGGGCATCTAAATCAAGCCCATAGCCCACCTGCAGAGAAGCTACCATTACACCTAAAACTACGTCTAGCCCCTCAACTGAGGTTCCTTTGCCTGGTCGTGAGTATCCAGAGACATTTGAAATGCCTTCAGAGTATCAACATGGATGGAAAAATGTGACAGCCTGTGGAAAAACTGCCAAGCAGCATGTCCTGAGGCATCTCGCATGGCACTTAATCCCTGTGCTTCAGCATCTGAGTCCCACTAGTAAGCGCTAAAGCCCCTGCATGGTTTTGGGAAGTTAAACATGCAGTTCTTGCAGATCTCCTGGTGCACAGTCTTCGTTTAGTATCACCTTCAGAAGACTATGGTGTACAAAGTACGTTTATTTGGTTGTTTAATGCTTATAAAGAAGTTTGGTATCCATCTAGGTAACAACACTACGCACATATAAAGTCCTTTTCTCCAGTGCTTCCTATGAAAACTTGATATTTACCAGCCACTGTCCTTTACATTAAGTATAGTATTTCCAGTGTA
The DNA here is from genome assembly GCF_003984885.1 of Neopelma chrysocephalum. Classification (NCBI taxonomy): domain Eukaryota; kingdom Metazoa; phylum Chordata; class Aves; order Passeriformes; family Pipridae; genus Neopelma; species Neopelma chrysocephalum. The sequence goes on from NW_020897691.1 coordinate 34,533,324, forward strand.
ACCTGAAACTTAGAATAGAAAAAGTAAATTTAGCAGCCATCAATAAATGTTAAAATGTGAGTTTTCATTTATCCAGAAGTCCGAATTTCTTTCTAGAACATCATGAAAGGAATGTGGTGTGAACATCCTAAGATTTCTCTGACACTTATCTCCTTGTGTTAGATTAATCTGTTCTTTTTCAGGGTACAGTAAGCATTTTTTGGAAGCAATTTCTCTTTCACTTTGTAACAACTGATCAGGAAACAAAATCTTTGTGACTAAAAGCTAACTACAATTTTTGATTTCTCCTTTGCTTGGAACAGGTGCCTATTCCCTGTCTATTCGAGACTGGGATGATATGAAAGGAGATCATGTCAAACATTATAAGATTCGTAAACTTGACAATGGTGGATATTATATCACAACTCGGGCACAATTTGAAACTCTTCAGCAGCTGGTTCAGCATTATTCAGGTAATTTTTCAGATAATACATGGCACTCTGAAGTATTTTAAAACAAAAGTGTTTGCTGCTGAGCTGATGTATGTGTAAGATACCCTAAAGAGTCATTTGAGCTATGAGTCTTGGTTGTTGTAGTGCATCTTCCATTATCCCTTTCCCATTGCAGTTATAAATGGCTTTGAATGCCGTTCACAGTGTACAGTGGCAGAGCTTTTAAAACCTAACACTTACTGAGGTAAAGGTTTTGCCTGCTCTCCCTCTTCTAAGCAAACAGAATTACTGAACTTGACTTGCACATCTCAAAGCATGAATTCCCTGTGAATAAGTGAGTGCTAATATGTACCATTTTGCAGCACACTATTGCTAATAAAGTAAATAGGGAATTGCATTGTGGAATTCAGTCACTGAAAGCAATGACCAAAAGGTTTGCATATATTACCTGAGTCAAATTTTCCTACTTGAATTTTGTTCAATGTGCACAGTACTAGCATTTCAATTATAATTGGTCTAATTTAAAAAATAAATGAGGCAATGTGGGTGTTTCTATGTGCACACTGTTTGTGTCCACTCACCAAGCTCTTTTTTTTTTTTTAATTCCTGTAATTAAAATGTGGCATGCACTATTCCACCCAAAAGTGCATCCTGCTGTCACTGGTGATTAGTGTACAACAGATACAACTTTAAAGCCCGCTAAGCCCCTGCATAGGACAACTGGTTCTTACACAGAAGACTGCCATGCTTCTTTTTAAACAGAAATTTGTATTTTGAATTCTTTTGCTTTTTTTGTTTTCTTTTTCCTTTACTTTAGCTTTTCATAATATTAGCAGATGACCCAAAATGCTTGCTGCTCAAAAACTTTTCATAATTTTTACTTGGGAAGTCATCTTCTCTGTGGGGCATTTTTTCTGTATTCTTTGTATTCTGTCTGCTGTATTCTTATGCTATTCATACTAGACATCTGGCTGTCTTCTCCACCCAGTTTCTGATGGGTACATGCTGCCAGGGAGAACTTCTAGTTGTTTCTGGTGACTCTACTTGAAGCTAAATGAGGCATAAAAACTCACATGTAAGAAAGATAATTTTCAACCCAGCTATACGAGTTGATATATGTCAACTTTTAGTTTTCTCTGGTCAGCTTATTTGGGTGGTATATTTTCCATGCAAAGATGCAGAAACAAATAGATCTAGAAAAAGCCATTTTTGTGCAACACAGAGGCATAATCAGTAAGATCCAGGTAGGGTAGCTCTGGAGGCATGGTACAGATCAACACTCTGGAGGTTTCATTTGCGGTCTCCCAGATCCAGGCGAACAAGGAGCCCTCACTCCACGCAAGCCCCTGCTGACTTGAAACATAAAGGCTGCCTCTAACTGCCTGCTTTGCGCTCTGGACTGTGGGAATTAAATTAGCCACAATGCCTTGTGAGTGCCCAGATTTAATTCTAGGGAGAGCTCAAAGATGCCAAATGATTCAGCAAATATCAGCGTGGTTCCTGAAGAACCACTGCTGAGACTATAGGTCAGTGCCTTCTTGGCAGGACACCATTCATGGCCACCCACCCTCAGTCTTCATCCCACAGCTGTCCAGGCTGGAGGACCCCTCCTATTCAGGTAGTTGGAAACCAGGCTACCCAGGTGGAGTGAGCAGTTTGTTCTCATGTAAGCAGTCCTAGGTCAGGAGCTGGATGTACAAAGTGGACCTTTGTGCAGACAGAGCACAGGCATTCCTGCACTGCGCTCTCTTTGCACTGCCAAGTACCCTTATTATCCATACTCACCTCTTATCCCAGCCCCTTCTCACCTAGATATAAAGCTAACTGCAGTGTCTGGGCTTTCACAGATGAGATGTACAAATGAAAAATATTGAGATCCCCAGAATGTCCTGATGTCAGACTGAAGTCCAGTAACAGCACGTCCAAAGTTGAAGCACCATTCCCCCAATCCCAAAAAGCTGGCCTGTCAAGCATAAGCTCTTGTGCCAACTGGACTTAACTGGAGCACCAGCATGCCAAACTATTTTTTAAAATTAAAGCAAAGAAGGAGGTCTTAAAAACCTCCAGCTTCTTCTTGCAGCTGTCCAAACTCATAAGGAAGCTTTTAAGATACAATCCGTATTTTGAGTATTCCCTCTCCTAACTCGCTTTGGAATTATCTTGGAATAAGACATGTCAACTGGTTGGCTAATCTTCCCTTTTTTGTGGTCTTTGTTGTCTTGCTACAGGCGACACAATGAGGTCCACGGTCAGGGTGTCTGTAGGGATTCCCCCACCATTACACAACATTTGTGCTGATGAGGTAGAGCTTGGTGTTGCAAGGAGTTTCAGTGCTTGCCCACCTTATGATGCTGAAACAAACTGTTCACTTGCCTGAAAAGAAATCTTGCGCAGAAGAATACAGACTATGTTTGACTCTGAAGTACAATTGCAGTTCCCCACCTTGTTCTGCTCTGCTTTACCTGTTTTAAGATACAAGTTGCTGTGCAAGCTTTATATTGTAGTCTGCTTTATGCAGCATAATATACTACTCATCAATATGTCTGTATACATAGGTTTTAAATATATCTATATGATTTTGTTTTTACTCCTGCTAAAATATCTTGTGTGACTTTTGTCACAGTTCAGTCTTCGGTGAAGCTTTCCAAGAGACAATATAATGAACCTGCCCAAATGATGTAAGACTGGCTGCATATGCTAATAAAGGTTTGCTCTAGAAAGAATGTCAGGAAAAGTCTTTTACATGACACCTACAAAAACACCTTTTCACAGAGCAGAATATAGAAAATACCTTTTCCCAGGATACAAGAAGTCCAGCAAATTTTCATGGCTGTGATTTTCAGAAAAAAAAAAATCTTCTTTCACACAGTACAGAAACAATCCAGCTTGTAATTTACAGATAATTTTTAATTTTTTATACTGTACTATAGTGAACCAGTTTCTTATGACGTTATCTTAATGCAGCATTGTGGGAGAAGGGAAATTCTGAGTCCATGAGAGAAAGCATTGGCAGTCACCTTCCATTTCAGGCTGTGGAAGCAGAGACTAAAATATTTCCTGTTCTGTCTCAAATGAACATGTTTCAGTGTTCAATTTCTAATCTTCCAGGATGCTTTGTGGTATGCAACTAACAGCTGTTGTGAGTAGCATTGTTTTTATGCTTACTGTTTTTGTTTTATGTCACACTTTTTTTTCTTTCCTCTCCTTTGCTGTTGGCTTCACTTCTGGCTCCATCAGAGAGAGCTGCAGGTCTTTGCTGCCGCTTAGTAGTCCCCTGTCATAAAGGAATGCCAAGGCTTACTGATCTGTCTGTCAAAACCAAAGATGTCTGGGAAATTCCACGAGAATCCCTACAGTTGATCAAGAGACTGGGAAATGGGCAGTTTGGGGAAGTATGGATGGGTATGGAGCAAAATAATTATTCTAAAATAGCTCTCTGTGTGGAGATTACAAGATGGAAGGTGAAAATGTAGGACACTGTAACCCTCAAGAAAAAAAATTAGTAATGCTCAAAATGTTAGGAAAAATGGCTTTAGAATCATGTCTTTGACTTTGAAATTCTTTCATCTTCAACTTTCACTGTAATTGACGGCAAAAGAAAACTAAAATCCCATGTTTTCTTGGAAGGTTTTGATTTTGACAAATTACCTCTGTCTTAATAATAAATCAAGGCTCACATAGTAATCTGTTAGTTATACCAAGAAGCCTTTTTCTGCAAGCTAACAAAAAAGTCCTTACCCTGAGTATCCAAAACCCAATGTTTGCAAATGAACTTCAATGCAACTCTGAGAAACAAATCACCTTCCATCTTTCTCAATGCATGCATAATTTTGGATTATAAGTGTGTTTTTTTTATTAATTTCCTCTCCTATAGAGAAAGCTGATGGTTTGTGTTTTAACTTAACTGTGATTGCTACGAATAATACCCCACAAACTGTTGGATTGGCTAAAGATGCATGGGAAGTTGCACGTGATTCATTATTTCTGGAACAGAAGCTTGGTCAGGGGTGTTTCGCTGAAGTGTGGCGTGGTAAGGCAGAGAATATATTTTGCTTTGGATGGATCTTTTAAGACCCTCTTGGCAGAAATAAACATTTCAAGTAGAGATCTTAAAGCTAAAAGATCAGAATAGTATGAAATGTTAGTTTATATTGCCTGAAATAGTCAAACCTAAATACATTAATCCGTGGGGAAGCTTCCTTTCACTTGCACATAGTGGTATGAGAGGCTCGGGCATTAAACTGCGTTAATTGCATTGGATTTATTTGGGTAACTACACAGTTGCTAGATATTAAAATAGGAATGATGATAAACCTCTAAGGCAGAATTGTTAACCAGAAATTAATCTGGTAAGTAGACGTTTTTCTTTCATCATGTGTTTTAGCACTGATGGGATCAGACCCTGAAAATGCTTCCATCCACTCTTCCAGTTTAAAAATAATGGCAAGTATCAGCAAATTGATATTGTCGAGCTAGCTTTCCCATGCGTCCACTTCTTTAAGTCTGAAATTTGTATCTGCAGCAGAACCCAGTAAGTCGATATAGAGACCAGGGACAATAGAGGCAAAACTTGCTGGGCCCAGCTGAACCCCCACTTTGAAGTCCAGAAATATTGACATTTTCCAAATCCACTGACATTCTGTTTTCTGCACACTTGCCAGCTAAACTTACTGACCCCCGTCCCCCCCCCATGGGCCTCATTCTTTTAATGAGTATAAAACAATAGCAGTTTACAATGTGCATAAATCTGAGTATGGCCATAGCATTGAAACACAATACAGTGGCCATTTCATGAGAGGTGGCTCAATTTTTGTGCCAAATTGCATTCTGTATAGGCTCTTTAAAATTACCAATTCAAATTAAGAATCACTATGTGTTGTTTCTTCAGAAAAATTTGGTGGAGCAGTTTGGCCACCTTTTGTTGCAGTGACACAAAAGTATGTAAAGCTGGTGAGTTCTCCTGGGTTCTTGCAGCTGTTTCCCATTGCAAGATTACAGCAAGGAGCACGGCAGCAAGTCTGTGAAATCTATAGAATTTATAGACTAGAAATACAGAAAGTTACAGAATCTCACAGAATTACAGTTGACCTGTTGCGAAGAAAGCTGCATACGTTTTCTGTTGGCACCTCCAGATAACTGCAGTTTCACCTTCCTGTTCTCCATCTTGAATGCATGCTCAAGTTTCCAGTTCGTGATAATACTTAGTGGTCAGCTTTGTGTGCAGTAGATCTTAAACTGATACAGCAGCTAAAGGAACATATTTAAAAAATCAAAAACATCAGCACTGAGAAATAAAGGACCAAGTACCAGTACCAAATATCTGTCAGAAATGCAAAAATTATTATTACAATTATGACATTATGTTTCTTAATGTATAATAAAAATATGTTAACAGCCTTGAAGCATTACCAAACTGGAGTAGATTAACACAGTAAAAATTAATAAAAAATACATTAAGTAGTAACGAACTACATATGGGAGGAATTTAGAGGGAAGTCTGTGCTAATTTTCTATTAGAGAAACACACCAAACCACAACAAGAAAACCTAACAATTTAAACTCTAATCTGGGCTGAGAGGACAAGTTAACATTTTTGCTTGATTTTCTTTTTTTAACTGGAGAAATTCATAGACGTATTTAAAAACAGACCTGCTGAAAACACTTAATGGTAACAGAATGCATTCTGGGATTTTTATTAAGGCAATGTAAACAGATAGTACACGGTTAATCCTGTTAACACACCAGGTAAAATCCTAGTTTGTTAATGCCAGTCTGGTGTCCATGACACTGTAGTTTTATTCCTGGTTCATATAATTTACGGTGCCTCTGTAGAGTGGCTGTGACCGATGACATGCTGGGGTCCAGAGCCTCAGTGACTCCAGACGAAACACACTCCCTGTCACCCATCAGAAAAGATTTTGGCCACCATGGTTGAAATTAGGAGGCAAAACCACATCCTTTCCTACTTACACAGGAGTGTTACTAAAGCAAAATCTGCTTCAGCTCTGATTTGGAGGACTGAGTGAAATTAAGACCTCAAGAGTCTTCCTGAAGTGCACTGGGGTAGTGGAGGTGGTAGCTCAGGACATTAGTCCACTGACAGTACGGTGACACCCGGCACTGAACTGGCAGAAGAAAATCAAGGCATAATGAAAACAAACTTGCTCTTCACAGTTTTGACTAATATGTGCCTCCAGCCCCCACCCAGACATTTGGGATTGCCCTTTAAGTGATGCGTGACACAGGAGCAGCAGCTCCTCCACTGCTCCTCCCCTGTCCTCAGCTAGACAAGATGGACCTGGGATCTGAGCACTTGCGGAGAAAAGGACCCAGCTCATTTTATGCTCTGGCAGGTTGCAAAAGCTCACAATTAAGTTGTTTTGGCTTAACCATTTCCCCTGCAGCAGCTGAGCCCTGCTAAATGTTCATGTACTTTTAATGAAGACAAACCGGGTTTTTTACGTTACCTTTTCTGATGACAGAGCCTTTGTGGACTTTGTAGGCTTTCTGCTTATACTCATGCTTAAGTGCAGAGGAGTAATTTTTACCCAATGTGACTAATTCCTGAAGTCATTTAGTGTTGTTCTGCCTTATCACGCAGCAGCTCCCTATCAACAGATCACAGGTCCCATTCAAAGCCATTTCAGCCCTGACTCTGGAGCAGGGTTCTGGCAAGTCTGGGCAAAGGACAACCAGAAGGCACTAGAAAAGTGGTATTTCTACCCATTTTAATTTTCCTTCCTTTCTCTTCCCCCCTAGCCCCCCACCCCTGCCAAAAAAAACCAACCCACTATTATCATAAATAGGTCTTCTGGGGTTTTGTTCTTTCCAGTTCTTTCCAGTCTTCCTTCTTCCCCTTGCAAATACCTGAGTGAAGCCTTACCTCTTGTGAAATGCCCTGAGACAGCTTTCCCCAGCTCTCTCCAAGTCTTTGTGCAGGCTTTCGGGTGTTAGAGAAGGCTTGGTAGCTGATGACTGAAAAATGATGCAACTTGTCCGTTTCAGTGCTGACCACAAGTAAAGAACAAGATCAAGTGGACAAGAACCACCTCATTTTCAACCAGCAGCTGCTGGAGATGAGGAGGGGAAGGAAAAAGTTGTATTTCAGTTTGGAAACACAAGCGTTTCTAAAATGAAATCAATTTAGGATTTGGTTTGGGGGAATTTTTATTAAAATAGTTTTCTTCCTCTGACAGAACAAAACCAAAATGTTAAAATGTTTTGCAAATAAGAAGTTCTGGTTTTAACCAGTTTTGTTATCTAAATCTTTGACTGGAACTGTGAAGATGGGTTTCAGCAGTCCCACATTTCTTACTCAGAGGAGGTTTCTGTGGAGATCAGTGGAAACATTGAGTAGGATGACAGCAATTGTGCCCCAGTGCCAATGGGAGTATTATTTTTCAGTATAAAGAAAAAAACTAAAATATGAGGGTGGCATGGGAGGAATATAATGATAAGGCAGCATGGGAAACCAAATTAAAAAAATAACCCTTATATTAAATGTCTTTGCTGTTTTTTCCTTGGTTACATTGGGCATCTAGCAGAAAAAGGAGGAGAAGATATTTAATCTAACTTAAGTGTCTGTGCTTGTAGGTACGTGGAATGGAAATACTAAAGTGGCTATCAAGACCCTGAAGCCTGGCACTATGTCTCCAGAATCCTTCTTAGAGGAAGCCCAAATCATGAAGAAGCTAAAACATGACAAATTGGTCCAACTTTATGCTGTGGTATCTGAAGAGCCTATCTATATTGTCACAGAGTACATGAGTAAAGGTGAAGCCAGAGCTGCTGGCTCGATAATATTTTTGCTTTATTGATGCTTCTTGGGGATACAGAGGGAGTTGCAGTGTGGTGCATGAACAGCATGTGAGGAAGGAGAGTGAGAACAGGAAACTAAATTCACCTTTGTCTTCAGAAGTATTATGAATTTTACTCTGAATTGGGCCCAAAACCTGATGCACAAAGAAGATTTATACTAGGTGGGGAAGAGAGAAGTTGGTGCAGCCTAAGTGATTTTAATGGCGTCAGCATCCAAACTTCACTGACGAGGGGAGATTTGAATTTTCTAGGTTTGATGATATTACATGCTGCTTCCCAAGATCCTAGCTTTTTATGGCACCAGAGAGTTCTTGTGGCATCTTCTTTCAGTGTTTAATTGTCAGCTTAGGATTTCTGTCTCTTCATTTAGCAATCCTGAGTTCTGTCACATGCACCTTGCTCTCAGATCACAGCTTCATTTTCAGTCCCCCCCATTTATCATTTTAATACATGATTTGCACATATTATTCTTTCCCCTCCTCTCTGCCCTTCCCTTTCCCCTTCTCCTTTCTCTCTTTCTTTAAGCTACTTAACTGGTAATGATGTAAAATGAGAAAAGGAAAACTTTTTGCTTCCTCAGATCTCCAGCAGGGGTGCTGAGAGCAGAGCAAAAAATCTGCTTCTTTTGGAAAAGCAAATGAACCAAATAGGAAACATAAGTTCTCACAGGGAAGTTTCATTGTACATTGGAGGATGTACTCTGAAATTTTAAGTCCATTTTTTCAGTCTGTTTGGAGCTGATTTTTATTTTCCTGGCAGGTGCTTGCCCACCTCCCTCCTCAGAGACATCCAAGCCCTGACTAACTCACACTTCAATCATATGTGTCGGTGACAAGCATATGCCTTTTCCCTTTAAAAAAAAAAAAAAAGTCTTTCAAAATCCTTCTGAAGTACATGGTTTATTTTGGCTTACTTTACTAGTTTGTACGGTAACATTTTACATCTTTGGATCTGAGCTTGAGGCTGACAATTTATCAAGGGAGTAACGCCTAATCATCTGTCTTTTTCCCTTATTTATTAAACCAATTCACTGCCATTTTTTAAGGGAGACTGCCACACTTCTCTGTTTGAATACAAGATTGGGATGGAAGCTATAGGCATTTTATTTAAAGTGACAGGGTACCTCCTTGTTTTCCCTTGCACAGGAAGGCTGTGTCCCTATTGTTTTTGCTGAAGTTACTTTCATTTCATGTCTGCTTTGTCTTCCTAGCAGTCTTCTAAAATTAATGATTCATGCTGTGTTTAGCTCTGGGTTACCTAGAGAAGGAGCACTACTCATTTCTAAGGAAAAATAGCCTTTGCTAATGCTATCCCCCTTGGGCTTATCAGGCTTCAGGCCGACCTTTCATTTGGAGCTGGTTGAGCTGGGATCTGACTTTTTCCATAGCTTGTGTGGCTTGGAACCAAGCTGCTGCTTTGCAGCTAGCTGAGGCCTTTAGAGAGCAGCAAGTATGTAGTTTTAAAGAGCACTGGAAAAGTTAAGAAAGACCAGCTTTCTCAGTAATGATCAGGAAGACTAAAACCAATGTTGTTTCTTTTCCCTACAACTCTCCTTGTACTATTGGCATATTCTTCTGCAAGACAACCTTAAAGAAGAGCGAAGCAAATATAATAGAATTCTAAGATATCGTGGGGGTTTTTTAAACTGTCTCTTAAACTTGAAACATTGCTGTCTTTAATATGGCATGTATTGCTGCACCTCCATCCTGATGAGTTGCCATTATTTTCCTAACATCTTTCTATTATGTCAACTCTGCATTTGCAGGGAGTTTGCTAGATTTCTTAAAAGATGGAGAAGGAAGAGCTTTGAAGTTACCGAATTTGGTGGACATGGCAGCCCAGGTCTGTCTTCAGAGTATTGAGCACTGAGATGTATATGTTTTGTAGCCCCTGTATGTCTGAGTTCATTTTAAATGCACCAATTGTGTCTCATGCTTCTCACAGGTGGCTGCAGGAATGGCCTACATAGAGAGAATGAATTACATACACAGAGATCTGCGGTCTGCAAACATTCTGGTGGGGAATGGCCTAATATGCAAGATTGCCGACTTTGGATTGGCAAGACTGATTGAAGACAATGAATATACAGCCAGACAAGGTAAAAAAAATGGCAGATGTAGCACTGAGTGTCATTCTTGTGACAGGGAAAGAATGGAACGTGGCTTTGAAAAGCTCTCTCTTATGTTTTGGGGTGGTTTTTGGTAAATCCTGAGGTCATATTAACCCCTAGGCCAGAAGTACATGGCTGAATGCATGTCCTAAAGAGAATGTCTTATTTAGTTGTCTTCCTTTTAAAAACTGACAAAAATGAAACAAAGATGATGGGTGAGAGCACAGTTGGTAAAGTGACAGTAAAGACGAAGATCCTCGTGGTGCCATAACAAAGAGGATACTTTACTTACAAGCCTTGAAAGTCTGAATGGGGTACTCCAGAAAAGTCTATGTAAGCTATTTCTTTCATAACGTGCCTTCCAGTATTTACTAACAACTATCACTATTGCTGTACTATTCTTATTTTCTTTATTTCAAACAGGTCAAATAGTTGTGCCTCTATGCAATGGAGCTGCCTTTCAGAGCACTATGTTTTCTTTGGGAACTGAAAAGGTTATTTTAATAGAAGTGCCATTTTCCAGTGCCACACAGAGTGCTAGGCATAGACAACCACTGATACACTATGAAAATGTATCAAAGAGTTTTGTAGCTTTTTTTAAAAAGCATGTGTGTCATGACACAGGCTCTTTGTAGTTAGTCATTCTTTACAAGTCATGCTTAGTTGTCAGATGTTGGTCCAAGCTGCAGAGCTACAGTTTTGTTCTCTTTCTGCTGGCAGGACTTTGTTAGTGCTTGCTCAATATGTGTTGGTAAACAGCACTCTATCCATTTCAGTGCCAAAGCCAAGGAGGGTCCCACTAAACCCTCATCACCAGAAATCACAGGTCGGCTAAGTACTTCGTTACCTACATTTACTCCTTCGTTTTGTTTCTTCTCTTGAGCAAAGTCCCTGTTTCAGCATAGATCTTGCCATTAATTCTTAGGAAAGAGCTCACCTCTTTCTGTAACTTTTTCTGTTAAGTGTTGACAGAAGGAGCTAGAGAGTTTCCAGCATTGCCTTGGCCTAGGAGCAGCAGAAGCTCTCATGCTGTTCTCACTCCTCTGAACTGCTGTCAGAAGTACCTAGTCACAGGGATGTGGACCACAGGGTGCATCAGCCCTAAAAGTTGCCTGCTTCACATTTGGACAGCGAGGCCTGATTATTTTGATGGGGTCCTTGAAGTACCTATGGCAGATACTAATGCAGAGACTTAACCACTATTGATTTCAGCCTGAGCGTGGGAATTGCTTTTTGCTTGAAAAAAATAGCCTTGTATCATTCTCTCCAGAGAAAGAAGAGTGTCTGGGGGCTCTGGTAAACAGAAAGCTGCCTGCTTGCTCTTCCCCTGTGTAAAACAAGAAGAGTTTTCCTTAAACAAGGCAGACAGATCCAGTCTGCAAAATGGCTTTGAAATGGTGTCCTATATTATCTCCATTTCTGTCTGGTTTGCTGCCATGTCTTTTGTTCCCTTTGGAAACCACCCAGTGTATAGTTTTACATGATTAATTATTTGTTTTCATAGACAAGTATGTGACCTACTTCTGGCCAGATCTTTTCATACTCCTGATCCCTAGGAAATCCTCTGATGACCTGTTTGCCTTCTGGTTTAAATCTCTCAGAACAGTTTTGCCCTCTTCACATTTTAAAAAAGCTGTGAAAACCTGCTTGACTGATACTGAGGAGAAGCTTTGATTTTTAAGACAACAGAAATTACTGGATTTGGGGTGGGGAAACTTTGAGCTGAGAAAAGCATAACACCAGGACTGGCAAGGAGAGGGAGTGTAGCCATGGGTATCTCCTGCCCTTCTTTCATGGCAGAAATCACTTGTATTGAGGAAAAAGTGTCTGGGAAGGGAGAATTAGTTTGGCTTTTAAAATGCATTGCTGATGATCTGGAGGTCTGAATTGTGTTTGCCTGGCTTCCTCTCATGATGCAAGTATGAAGAGGTCATCCATCCTTCCCATACTTGAGGGCAATGGGCAATACTTCCTTCCTCTGTCCTCAGGATCAGGCTGAAGTCCTTCAGAGCTACAAAATTCATTAAAAGAGAGACCCAAAGAGCTGTAATTACAAGCATTCTTGTAGTAAGGTTTTCCTACTTTCACTAATGTCTTTTAGACCCTTTCTTAAGTGGTAGCTTGTTCTAGGAAGGGGTGCTTTTCTGACCAAGTAGCACATTCTCAATTACACTTTGTTGCAATTAACCTGGCTTCCAAGCCAGCTGGGCAGCCAAGGTGAGCCTAGGACCTTTAATTTATTGAGGAAGAAACATGGTTTTTAATGTGGCACTGGATAATTTTTTTTCAAGTGCAATTCAGTTGTGGTGTGTTTAGTTAAACTTTAGTTTGAGCATTGCTTGGTGGAGACCACAGTATCAGAAGGAAATGGTTGCCTAAGCTTGTTTCCCATGACCTATTACTTCAGCCTCCAAGGAGATGCATCTGGGGACTGCTCTGTTTATCTAGCTGACTACTGCTTCAGTGGGAATTTTGACACGGGAGAGCCTGGCCAGCAGAGGGGAGGGGGATGGGGAGTGCTCCAGACTGGCAGCTCCTGTGGGAGAAAGGAAATGTTTTTCCTTGCAAAATCTGAAGATTAAAGTCTCTGGTCACTCTCTCCTCAGCAGTCATCCTTCTCTTGGCTTAAGTGTGTTAGTACAGAGCTCATTGTTGGCGTGGGGAAGAGGTGGTTTTCTCCAGCTTCACTTGATCTCCCCCTCCCTTCCCCCACTGTCACTTTTGTCTTCGATTAAATATTTTAAAAGGAAACAGATGGGGATGCTTTAAGCCCCAGCAGGCTAGAGTGCAGAATTCCTGAACCTGTGTGGGTATTACTTAGCCTGGTGGTAATGTTTTACTGACTGGTTTATTTTCTTTTTGGTTTGAACAAAGGAGGCCTGACTGCTCCTGATTTATGAGAGGCAAATAAAAAGTAGTTCGTTGTCTGCACTGCCATTTCTCAGCAATTGTCAGGAAGGAAAGAGATGGTCATGCCACTAATGATTTAAAGTGTGTGACTAGCAGCTATACACTGCCGTTAAATAATACAAAAAAAAAAAGTTCTTGGCTTGTAATGAGCATTTGGCTTCTCTTGCTTTTAGAGGAAGTGAGTAATCAAAGGGGAAAAACATGCCTGTTAATGTGACGCCCATTTCAAAGGCTACACTGATGGACTGTATTGCAGACTGCAGCACTGGGGCTTGCTTCTTTTGGCTGATGCTGTTGCAACATCTTCCCTGCACACATACTGTCAGGCTCTGAGTCTTGTTTCCTTACACTGGTGATAATGCTGTGTCAGTCCTCTAAGGCAAGACTTAAAACTCCTGATATCCTACAGGACAAAGAGAAACTTCCCATCACTTTCAACACAGAATTTCCCATGCAGTTCTGCTACCCTTCTACTGATCTGGTTTACAGCTATGTGGAGCCAAGCACATGGCATTTTTGTGGAGAGTGCTGAGTGCTCCACAGAGTTGCTGGGTTAGAGTTGTTACTATTCTAAGCAGTAGCAGCTGATACAAATTTAAAATTTCCTTAGTAAAAAAAGAGAGCAGATTTATTTTCCAGGCCATGTTTCTACTGCATACACTGGCAGCACTTGCACTAGTGCCACTCCAAACACATATGAAAGAATAAGAATCTTTCTGATGCCTTTCAGACAAATCAGATCTATTCTGGGAGCTGTAGTACGTGTTTGTAAACTCTCAGATGATTTTTGCCTCCTTAACACTTAGAAATACCTCCTTCTTGCCCTGCTTAAAAACAGGTGATGCTTCTTGTTTTGATTTCCTAGAAATAAACAGGGATTTTTTTCCTCTCCTTCCAAGCTCTTTCCAGTCCTTTAGTAGGGACTCGTTTACCAGCTAATCAGATCTGTCTTGTTTGTGACTGACTGTACTGCAGGCTGTAGTGTCCAGGGCTTTGTTCTTGCTCTTTACCTGCCATTCCCTGGGCCAGCCCGGGAGCAGACAGGAGAAAGGACTCTTGCGTCTCAACAGCCAGCCACCTGGGTCTGGGAAGGGTGTCATTGATATGTTCTTACAGAGCTGCCATCTGTTCTGTGAGAAGGAGCACGGCCAGGTCAAGAGAAAGGACAAGAGGAAGGGGGGCGTACAGGCAGAGAGAGAGAGGGGGATGTTTAGACCTGCAGTTCCGCCCCTTGTCCCCCTCTTCCTGGGAAGGGGTCCGCCTGCAGAGCCTGCTTCTCATCGCTGATGTTTTGCCAGGCTTGTGATTTCATGTTCATTCTCACAGAACAAAAAATGTAATTGCACAGTCCCTCCCACACGGCACTCATCATCGCCTACTAGGGCTGACTCGTTTCCTGTTTCATGCTTGCTTCAGCACTTCATTTTTACCTTTTGCCGCTTATCCTCTCCAGCCCCAGAAGCAATTCCATGTCACACTGCATTTTCTGGTAGCTAACCCAAGAACTCCCTGAGTTTTGGGGTTTTAGAGCTTGGGGTGGTGCATTGGCTTTGGTTTTAAGGTACTAGAGGTAGGAGCTTTGTAGCATTTCCAGAAACAGGATCATTATCAAGCTGGCAGTGGCTCTGGGGCACGAATTTCAGAGGTTTCTGCTTCATCAAGATTTAGATCTGAAGAAAAACAAAGCTCTGAGGGATTTTCACTTGCCTCAGAAGAAATCATGCTGAGAACTGTATGTCAAGGTCACTCAATCATCCCAGCCCCCTCCACTCCTTCTTATCACATGGCCTGCTTGTAGCCAGAAAAGAATTAAAGGAGGGCCATGGATCGATTTTTCCCAAGGAAATCCTCCTGGGAGATAACCTGTGTGAATGCCTGGGCAGACCCAGGCAGAGGTCCCAAGAACAGGGCTGAACCTAACAAAAATCCTCAGAGGCAGGAGGCAGGGCTGGCTGCCCTAACAGTAAATTGTATCAGCAGCTTTGGTTTCATGTGGTTGCAAGCAGTGCAGAAACCCAAAAAAGGCTTTCCCCAGGCTGAAACATTTCAAAAAAAGGGACTGAGATAAAAGCTGCAGATTAGTACCTTGCTTTGAGGCAAAGACAGGCTATCCTGACCTGATGAATGAAGTGTGCAGTTGGGTTTTATGCATGGGGTTCCTGATGTGCTGGTTTGTAATAAAACAGGTTCCAGCAAAAAAAAAGAGAGAAATCCCTTCCCTAATGATGTAAAATCTGCCTTCAAAGTAGGAGATGGGCTGCCTTGTCAGCTGGGGCAATTTGGCTTATCAGATTTATTAACGTGCTTGTCAGTAATACACATTTTATTTGATGTTGTAATTTGTTTGCAGCACAAAGTCATCTTGTTTAATAAGCTGCTGAGGCCTGGGCAGAGGGAGGGGATGGGTTTTTTAATCAGTGTGTTGGGAAGAGAGTAAGCGCGGAAACTGTGTGTCAGTCAGGAGCCATGCACAGTGTCTAGTCTGTTTGAACGCTTCGTATAGCAACAGCAATCAGGAGGCTTCGAAGCAGTGCTCAACACATTTGGGAATTTTTGTGCGTTCATAGCAGTGCACTGTCTCAGTCTCCAGTGCAAGACATTGGATGGGAGGCAGCACCCTGGGGGGAACCCTGTTAGACAAACACACACAACACACCCACTCACACAAGCTGCATGTGATCCCTTTGTGTTATGGCAGTGCCTGCACTGTACGTGCAGATGACCAGTTTGGCATGTCCTCACTGGTCTCTGTTCTCCCCTTACTGATGCCTCTGCCATACTGGATTGCAGGCTCTCTTGGACCATCTAGCTTCCAGCATATGTTGCAGGGCCAGAAAACCATGAGGCAGGGCTCTGCTAGCAAGCTCTCTCCCAACCTTGCCTTTTTCTCCTCCCCATCTACCACTTCAAATCTATCATCTATCAGGAAATACTGCACAAACTGCAGAACATGTGATTTTTGATATTAGTTGTTTTAGTCAGAGAATCATCCACAGCAGGGGCAACATAAAGAACTAATGAATAGCTGTCCTGTAATTCAAAAATCCACAGCACAGACCATTTGTCTTCTCCAGCAGTGTTCATCACAGTCCAGTGAGGTCCAGCTCTAGCTCTTGGGAAAAGGGATGTGCTGGAATAGTCCCCTCTTCTCAGGGACTTACCTTGCTTCTTATCTTCCTATGGTTCCTCAGCACACCACATACTCATCTCCTAGAGCCACACTGGCAGTATACGAGGAAGGCAAAAATACCAGAGAACTGGCCACAAAAGAGTCTGAAGAGATTTCTTTTCTCCAAAGATGAGTTGTAGGTGGTTGCTGCCTTTGGATCTGAGTATGAAGCACATGGGAATTAAAGCAGGTTTGGCTAAGTTTCTCAGAAAAACAGAACTGATTAAAGAAAGAAAAATTGTTGAATAAATGTATGTAACGTGAACAAGCAAACCCTCATGCTTGGCCGTCTTAAACACCACCAGCTGATGTTCAAGGCTTCAGGCTCCTGGCCAGGCTGGAGCTATTCCTTTGTTCAGTTGGCATGGGTTGTGTGTACTATCTCAGCTGTATGCATGAGAGAGCAGAGGGACATTGGCCCTTACATTCAGGGCTGCCTGCATAAGCCCGTCTAAAACCATGCACTGCAGGCCTAGGGAACCTGACCACCAGATACGTACAGCTTGCAGTTTTTCCAGGGATCAACACGGGGTATAGAGCCCCAGGTGGCTGGAGCAGCGTTGCCAACCCCACGTGGCTGCTGGTGCTGATGAAGCAGGGGCCAACTTCCAGAACAGAGGTTCAAGTGATGGCAGCTACTGCTGTCACAACCAAGGCAATTTTAAGGGAAGATGAAGTTCTAAAAATTTTGAGTCTGGTAAACTAAGATTGGTCACACGAAGAAGTGTAAGTTAGGGAGATTGAGACCAAAGCCAAGCACCCAAATTTTAGTTCCTGCCTACATACCAACCAATGAAATTATAAAAGAGGCAGAATTTAAAAAGTGGATAGGCATCCAGAAATCCTCCAGCACCTTTGCGAATCTAATCACTGATGTGCTGATGCTTAACTAGACTTAAGTTCTTGACTTCAGGCATTAGGAATTTGAAACTTTGTCTTGCATCTTTTGATTTAGCAGGACTTACTTGAGCAAATGCGATTTTGCCTAGGAAAAAATGTATTTGTTTCTGTGTAATAGTCTCTCTTAAGATAATTTATATGTAGAGCAGAAAAAATTTTAGCAAATCAGAGTTTTACTAAGTAAGGAGATGAGAATTACCATGTTTACTTTGCATTCTGAGTCACGACAGATTGGGCTATATAGCTGAAGGTATGGGACATTGAGCACTGGGTGTCATGGCAGAACAGCACCATCAGGGAGCTCTAAACAGTGTCATAAGTTCACTCAGTGAGAGTGATTTGTCCACGTTGTTACACTTTCCACACTCCTCCTGAAAGCTACGGGAACTTTTATGAGAGGGTGGTGTGAAGTCAAAGTCAGTCTGTTTCCAAATTGAAGAGTGTTTGTCACTAGGGATCAGCAATAAGCGATGCAACTCTTTTGCCTGTATGTTAATACAAGGCACTGGGGAAATGTCTGCATATTTTTTCATACATACTATGAGTTAATTATTACCACAAGACTTTCTTTAAAGTCATACTGAAAATATTTTCCCTAAGAAAACAGAAAATGATTGGAAAAGCAAATAAATCAGTGTTTAAAGACTTGTTATCTTACCATCCTTGCCGCAACTGGCTCCTGCAAGCTCTGATGATGGATGAACACATTAGAACTGCACGTATCTAAGGCACTACAGGCTTTTCAGTGCCAGGAGCTTAAAGTACATTGTCAAGTTATAAATCATAGGCCAAAGTTGTGCCTCGACATCATGCACTCCAAGCAACTCGAATGGCAGTATTATTTTTAAGTCCTTGCATGTTTCTAATGAAATATTAGGTTTGGTTTTAATTTATGTTTTCACCATGTTTGTCTGTTTGCATTTTGCTCAGCTTGAGCAGGGAAACTAGGAGGTACATTTCCAAATATATTTCATTTCTGCTTATACGTGCTAACTGTGTTTGACTTGCAAGTATCTCAGGGAAATGTTAATTTAAAACATTTTGGGAGAAAGAATTTCTATTATATTTGGCTTAATTGTTTTTAAAACTGCTTGGGTTTTTTTTTTTTTCATTTCATAAAATTTCAAACTGGAATTAAAATGTCTTCTTAGCCTTCTCTTGGGATGTGGGACAAACCCACCCCTGCCTAGTCTTTCCTTGTGCCCTACACATTCCACCTGCCTGTCCTCTCTGACCATACTCCATGGAGCTTTTTGTTAACACTTACCTGCAACTCTTTCTACCTGCAAGTGTTGCAGAACACAACAGTCACCTGTGAACTGGTACTTTGATTCTGTCTCTGTTCTGGTTAAGACTCATGTATTCTTTCATTAGGTGCAAAATTCCCCATTAAATGGACCGCGCCAGAAGCGGCACTGTATGGAAGGTTCACAATAAAGTCAGATGTGTGGTCTTTTGGGATCCTACTGACAGAGCTGGTAACGAAAGGGAGAGTGCCATACCCAGGTAAGAAAACAGTCCTACTTCACTTGGGAAAAGGAATGGGAATGAGCCATATGCTTAAATTGGAACATTTGTTTATATTCACTGAGCTCAGATGGGGATGGTTTTAATGCGTAAGTTCTGTGTATGCTTGTAAGCAGCTCTAACTGAAAACTGCTGTGCAATGGTCATGATAAAAATGACAAGGGGACAATTCAACATATTCATTTCTAATGTTGTAGTTGTTCTCAATTCAATTAATATAATTTCTAGACAACTAATGAAAGCAACATAAAATTACTATATTCTGGAGCAAATAGCTCTCCATAGCATTGCATTCACTTTAGGATATCAACAGTTAAACTCCCAGAGAGGCCTTACTCCATTTCTTCTGTCAGTCTGGCTCTCTGCAAGGTTTGATGACTGTCTAAATGTCTGGTATTACCAAATCTCTTTTTTATAAACTCTTAAATTTCAATCCTTGCTTTTGAGATGGATGGAAAGGAAAGAAAATAATTCTGCAGTGTGCAGGCCAGAGCTCATAGCAGGGTCACAGCAGGGCCAAATTCTCTGCATGGGGGAACCGGAGGCCTCATGGCTCTTTGTTGAAACCCTGCCAAGTATCCGATGGATTAAGATTTGTAGGAGGGGGTGATTGGATCTGCCTGTGCAGAAAGAGCTTTTGATTCTGTTGCCCCCCCGAAGACTGTAGGCATTCAGGTGAAAAGGAGAGGGGTGCGGTGAAAGCCGTCCATTACATGGAAAAGAATTCAATCCCTTCATTTTCTCATCTGCGCAGATACTAACAACAGGGGATGCCCTGCATCTGAAGATGTATATAGCTGCATTTTTATTCTTTTTATTAAAAAAAATAAATCTCTAAATACTCAACTGTATGGCCATGTGCACTGCAGGTGAATTAATGGAAAGTGCCCTACAGCAGTTTCAATGTTCCAGCCTGTGCTGTGATTAAGCAGTCAGTTCCATATATCTAATTGAGCAGGAGAAGCATCAAGGTGGAGTTCTGTTTCCTGTGGTATCTCATGCCACTTCAGAAGCCTGAACTCTGCAAAACTATTGTCCCAGACTTTTACTAGGAATGTCAACTTTGCTAGCACCGAACAGCCAGTAGCTGATATTTGAGTAGAGAATATGGGGTCTGAAAGGCATCTCATGATCAGAAGTGAGTTCTGGCTTGATTAACAGTGAGCAGCATAGCAAAGCTGTGACTGAGAGCACAGAATGAGGTAACAGAAAACAGTTTCTGTAGGAGGGATGAGTCCCTCTGTAGAGTTAAGGTGATTTTTTTTCCCCTGAGCTCCATATTGGTGGGGCAAGGATGCTTAGTGACTTAACCATCTGCCTTATGCAGATGAGCACAGACAGACACACACACACATGCAGGGAAAACACCATTTCACATGAAAATGACAATCTAAGCCCCATGTTTACTCACAAGTTTGTAGCTGAACATAGTGTTGGCTTTGGATGTCTGCACTTCAAAAATGTTTCTTTCCCTCCCTAAATGAAAAAAGTCCACTGGATCTGCATTTAAGTGCTTGCAATACATAACTTCTTGTGGGAGTCATGACAGTAATCTCAGGCATGGGCTGTGTCCTGAAATTCTGGACAGTTTTATTATGTGGCAGTTTGAGCACATCAAAGACAACCAGCGGCATCTCTCCTCTTTCAGTATGGTCCTCCCCCTTCATCCCTCACTTTATAAAGCCCTCATACACCAAAAGTCCTTCCAGCT